>NC_137932.1:7607242-7789742 GCF_963969265.1 Rhamphochromis sp. 'chilingali' | reverse complement strand
TGATTATGATAACCCGAAAGTATGATGTTGTCTTGTTTCATTGTCCAAAAGTCATTGTCTGCTTAGCTGTTTGCGCCAGCTTCCTCTGCAGTTAATTAAGAGCTGAGAAATAACACCAGGGAGTCTCCAAGCAATTAGTGGTCTAAGGAGAAAGAAAAAGGCTGATCATATATAATATAATAATAATATTTTTTCAGTTCCCTTTAGGTGATTTGTTGACATATAGACACACCTTTCTTGTCTCTTACCATAGTTCCAATTCCTCCTCCACCACATCTTTGGCCAGTAACTCCCCAAAGATGGGCGCTAGTGATTGGGCCGTTTCTCAGGCCTCAAGACTCAAGTACCGTCAGCAGTTCAACACACTAGACAAGCTCATGACCGGCTACTTATCAGGTAAGTCCTGTGCACACACAAACATACGCGCATGAATTTAAACAAACATGAAATTCTCAGGACCACTAGGCTCCACATGAGTGCTCCTGTCAGAGTTTAAAAGCGAACAATTTAGGGTCAGTTTCACTTTGCACACATGCACTCCCGTTCTCCTGTAATTGCTCTTAACTGCACTTAACAGAACTTGGAAAGCACACAAACGTATTCACTGTAAGAGTTCACGTTGCTGTTCTGATCTGATCTACGTGTTACTTTGCAGGACCTCAGGTTAGAAATGCACTGATGGCATCAAATCTGACGCAGACTCAGTTAGCTACCATCTGGTGAGTGTAATGTGTGTATGTTTGTGTATGTTCTTGCCTATCTATCGTAGTGAGGACCAGTGACAGTTTATGACCATTGAAGTAAGGACATTTTGGTAAAGTGAGGACCCTTTTGCCGCTTTCCCCTATTTTTTTCAAGACCTCAAAGTCTGTGAAGTCTGTTTTAGGTTAAAGGTTAGAATTTGCTAATTTTACCCGTAAACTAGAGTTAAGAGGAGAGTTTACTTAAGTAAAAGCATGGAACTATATTAAGTGAAATACTGTGTACCACTCTTTAATGGTCAGATAATTGATTATGTGCTTCAATAATAAAATTGAGCTCTGCAGACAACGTAAATACCAACGCTGACTGTGTTAAAAGAGTTTAACCACTTATAAAGTTGGCTTTGAAGCATTTCTAATTTGACTATACAGTACTGTGCAAAAATCTCAAGCCATCCCTCATTTCATTATACTGTTAGGAAATGGGAAATAGGTGCAAACATAAATTCTGTATATGAGGCAAAAGCAGAGTTTGTACAGTTTGAGCAAGTTTAAAAGTCAATATTTGATATGTGTTTATTCTACAACACGTTCCTTAGGCAAGCAATCTTCCAGACTTCTTGAAGGAAATTCAAGGAATCAGGATGCTGGCTGCCTGTTCGCTGTCAGTTTGACACAGGTTGCTGGTAACAAAGTGCCTAAACAGACAATTTGCTAAGTTTTATGTTATGCGTACACCCAACACTAGTTTATCCCTTGAGCGAGTACACCTCTTTCATGCTTGAATAATTCATAGGTCAGAGTTAAGTGGCTTAAAAAACAACAGCAACAACAAAAAAATTAGTCTGAAAATGGCTAATACATGGATTAGACTGAAAATGAGGTCAAAAGTAGCCAACTTCTAAAGAAACAGACTTTCAGAAAGCCTGGAGAACTAGTGCTCAAAACCACTTTAAAATATAGAGGAAAGTCTGGCTCCTTGGCAGCAAAATATAAAGAAATGAAGGGTGACTCACGACTTTTGCATCGTACTGTATTTTATTGGAACTGTGAGCCACAAAAGGAGCAAATAACACATTTGAAGTAATAAGACTCAGTAGTATTTTATAAACGTTATAGCTGTAATATCTGACAGTACTAAGAACATTACTTATTATCTGAAACCATTTGTTTGCAGTGATGATCCCCTCATTCTCCTCCGCTTTATCAGCTGATGAATGTCTGTGAGCCCAGTACTCTTGATTTATATCCCAAGTTTCCTTCCACTACTGTCCCAATGCCAGAAACAGCAGAAGGATGCTTGCAGTGAAAAATCTCTAACTTCATTATCTTCTCACCATGATGTTCTTATTGACACACAGCACTGTGTGATTTGTCTGTAGGACCTTGGCAGATGTGGATAAGGATGGCCAGCTGCAGGCTGATGAGTTCATTCTGGCCATGCACCTGGTGGACATGGCTAAGACGGGCCGCCCTCTACCACTCACTCTGCCACAAGACCTAGTACCACCCTCTCTGAGGTAACACAGAGATTCATTTACAATTTTTTTAAAAAATTAACCAAATAGATAAATGAACAAATGTTCTTTTTGCTTTTGTTACAGAGGAGGAATTAAATCCAATGAGCTTGTTAATGGAACAGGGCCCTACATAACTCCCTGTTTAATAGACACAGCAGAGATAGAACCTGCTCAAAAGAACAAGAGCAGCGGTATGGCTTTGTGAATTCTGCATGTTTTGTTCCATTGGACGTCCTCTGTCTTACTTTGTAATACACCTATTTCTTTCCCCTCCTCTTAGTGTCCTTTGAGGACAAGCTGAAGGAGAACTTTGCAAAGGGAAGCGCAGAGCTGGAGAAGCGACGTCTAGCTCTTGAGGAGCAGCAGAAGAAGGAGAAGGAGAAGAGAGAGAGGGAGGAGAGAGAGGCTCAAGAACGGAGGGAGAGGGAGGCCAGGGAGCTGGAGAACCGGAGGAGGCTGGAGGAGGAGAGGCGGCTGGAGAGGCAGAGAGAAATGGAGCGACAAAGGGAAGAGGAGAGGCTGAGAGAGCTGGAGAGGAAGGAGGTGAGTGCCGGAGCAGTCGGGTGATGCTGTCTGGGATCGATGGTCTTCTCTGATAACCTTCTGTCTTCATACTTCCAGGCAGCGAAGCAGGAGATGGAGCGCCAGCGGAGGGACGAGTGGGAGCGTGCGAAAAGAGAGGAGCTGGGCAGGAAGAAAGAGGGGGAGCAAGAGGAGATCTCTCGACTAAGGGCGAAAAAGAAGAGTCTGGAGTTGGAGCTAGAGGCTGTGGTGAGGCTACATTAACACTTATAAATATTCACACCTACAATTCACAGTGCTAATCAAAGCATGGGTGCACCATGATATCATTTACCTGGTCTCACAGGGGAACATGCACAAGCAGATCTCAGACCGTCTCCGCGACGCTCAGAGCAAGAGGCGGATTCAGAAGGCTGAGCTGGACCTCGTCAATCAGAAGAGGGACACCCGCGTTGCAGAGATTAACGCGCTTCAGCTCGAGTTTGAGGTTAACAGAAATGTTTCTCTCGGTTTTCTGCCCTGTCAGTTTTCTGCATGTGTGTTTTTACGCGCTCTCCTCTCGGTTGGTCGCAGGAGTGGCAGAGGAAGCTCTCACAGCTGGTTCCAGAACAACAGAGACTGTGTGAGAAGCTGCAAAACATCAGCCTCAACAAACTCCCGTGTGGGTGACAAATGCCTCCTCTCACGTCACACAGATTAGTCACTGGCCGCTGGTCTGACATGTCTCTGACCTTTGATCTTTGTAGCTGTGACTTTGACCTCCCTGACCGGGACTGTGACGGAGAAGACTGTAAACTGCCGGAGGCTGAAGGACCAGCTTGACATCCTGGAAAGGGAAACGACAGACAAACTGACGCAGATGGAGCAGTACAATAAGGAGCTTAAGGTCAGTGTTTGGTTCAGGCCACTACAGACTCATTCAGACCAAAGTTGTAGGGGGAAAAAAAGAACATAGCCTCTGATATCACCCATAAATTGTAGGAGGCACTTTATATTCTGTATTTGTACCGAGACGTGTATGTAGCACACTAAGCTGCCTCCCTTGGCAGTTCTTTAAAATCATTCATCACAATCTGAAACTATTTCTTCATGAAACTAACTTTAAGGCTAAAGTTGGGTTTTTCATACCCCGACTTTATTTAGCGTCAACATATTTTGCAAGAGAAGTTTCATAGTAGTGAATATAATCGTGCAGCAAAATTGCTTTAAGATGGATTGCACTGATGTTAAATGAAGCAAAAGCATACTGTTGTTTTTGTCCCACAGCTCTGGCTTGATATTAAATAGCACAAAAACAGGGCGTTTTCAACTTGCTGTGAAATCTTGTTCAACTGGTCACAATAGCTCTAGAGTTTCACCCCTTGGGCAATGGAAACTTAAACTATTTTTGCACACATACAGTCTCTGAAGTCTACGTTTGTCATCAAACAGCCTGATCATTTGATAGCTGTGAATGACGTCCTCTCAGAGTCTTATCATCAGTCTGATGTTAATAACTGGAGCACTAAAACACCTGCTCTCCCTTTCTCTTGGTCTCTGTCTCTTGGTTTGTTTATTTCTTAAGCAGCTTTTAAAGCTTTTAACCCCTGGCCTCTTCTCTTTCTCTTGTCTTCTTCTTCTCCCTGCTACCTGGATGTGTCTTCTTACTTTTTATTTTTGTTGTCTCTGCCTGTTCCTTTGTGACACACTTTTCTTCTTTGCTCTCCTCACCCATCGTCTAAACATTTTGTCTCCCTCCATCGTCACACTGTTATTTCCATAGCTCGGAGATATGGACGACTGTGTCCTCCGAGGCCTTCTGTCTCTGCTGGCCTGCCTCAGCCAGCTCTTCCTTCTCATCAAGGTTAACCCTCTTTCTCTGTCGCTTTATTTCCCACTCTGTACATTCCCCCCCCCCCCCCCCCCCCCCCCCCCCCCCCCTTCAAGCAACAATCTTAAATCTCCTTTCCTTTGCATCCCGCAATGATTTGATCTGCTCGTTCATCTTTTCCTGCTCTTTTGAATTATTTTTAAATGGAGGTTTTTGTTGGTACCATGCCTTCTTCCTTCGCTGTTGTTTCTCTCTGTGGGATTTTTTCTAGTCTGTGTTTTCTGTGTAAACAGGATGCACTCCGAGGGTAAAACGCACGCACACAGAATGTCTAACCTGCACAACTTCTGTGTTAGAAAGAAAAAAAATATACACATACACATACAGCATGCCTGCGTGTTTCTGTGAATGTTGCTGCTGTTTATGAGAAATCATAAATGGCAAAACAATGTTCATCTTGTCATGCTAAGTGCATCGTGTGGAGAAGCTGTTGTGTTGTGGTTCTTTCAGACTTTTAAGGCTGATAAGAACAAAGGTCTTAGACAGATATTTACATGTCTCCTTGCGTTGCACATTCTGTGACGGCATCAGGAGCTGAGGGAGAAGCAGGTGAGGCAGCAGGCTGTTCTGGACGACCTGCACAGAGTCAAAGAGGAGAAATTGAGGGAGCTCCAGAGACGCCGCGAGGAGGAGGAGAGAGAAAGGAGGAGGAGAGAGGAAGAAGAAGAGGCGGCCAGGTGAATCTCAGGGTTTGTCTGTATTACTCTTGCTTAGACATAATGTGGCTTTATTAAGCTGCATTTACTTCCCACAGACAGGCAAAGCTGGAGCAAGAAAAGAGAGAGCAGGAGCGGAGGGAACAAGAGAAGAGGGAGAGAGAGGAAGAGGAGGCACGGCAGAGGAGGCTTCTGGAGGAGCAGAGGGCCAGACAGAGGGAAGAGGAAGAGAGAGAGGCCCAGGCTCGCCACCGGGCAGCCCAGGAGAAAGCACAAGAAGAGGAGAGAAGAAGGAGAGAGGAGGAGGCAGAGGCGGAGAAGAAGAGGAGGGAGGCCGAGGAGGAGAAGAGACTGAAAGAGGTTGAGGAGGAGAAGAGGAGGAAAGAAGAGCAGGAAATGGGGCAGCAGTTGGCACCCAAGCTAACCACCTACAGAGCCCTGTACTCCTTTGTTGCTCGCAACGCAGATGAGCTGAGTGTAGACGCAGACTGTCTCATAGAGGTACGAAGCACACACCCGCGCTGCAAACACACAGGATATTCGTCTTTTTAAAATGTATTTAATATGTATTACTCAAAATATTGTTGCTTTTGATTATCAATTAGTTTTTGTGGGACCTGATCTGTTGGCTTTTTAGGCTCAGTGTCAGACTCGTTAGATAATTCCATTACAGTCCATTTAAAAAAATGCACCAAATGGCAGCAACACCACAAGCACGGTCCAGTTCAGTGGCTCGATTTATCAAAGGTGACACAGCGGTCAAGTACAGCTGCCAGCGTTGGCACATTTGCCACGATTCCAAATTGTCAGCATGTCAATTCCTGTTCTAGAATACGAGGTTAACTCAGCTTCAAGCTGTGATTTCTTTTGCTATTTTTTGGGCTTTTTGTTGGCCTACTTTTTGGAATAAGAAATACAGAAAGAGTTTCACCCTTGGCTTGGTTAATAATCCATCCATTGGCTTATCCAGCCAGACCCTGTCCCAGCTGTTAGAGGGCAAGAGGCAGGGTACGCCCTAGAAACGTCACCAATCTGTCACAGGACTAACACAGAAACACAGAGAGGCTAACAAGCATTCACACTTACAGTCAGTTGAGATTCACCAGTTAACCTAATCCCACTCATGTCTTTGGACTGTGGGAGGAAGGCAGACTAACCACAGTCACCATGCAGACACCACACAGAAAGGTCCCAGGCTGTATTCAAACACAGGACCTTCTCACAGTGAGGCAGCAGCACTAACCACTGCACCCCTGGTTAAAAATCTATAATTATATTTTGATTTTAAGTAATCACTGATGGAGTTAAAGTTCAATCAATTATCCCCGTTATCCCCGTTTCCTCAAGGAGCATCAATTCTGAAAGTGTTAGAATTAAGGACTGATCACAAAACGTTTATCTTGATCCCCTCGCTGCGAATGACTGACTGCAAGTGAACTGTGTTTTCCGTGATGCAGGTGGATGAGCACACGGTCGGTGAGCCTGGCTGGTTGTGCGGAAGTTACCGCGGAAACAGGGGCTGGTTCCCCCAGAGTTACGCTGAGAAATGTCTGACCCCTGCCTCGACTCAAAGTGGTCCCACTTCACCTGGAAAAATGTCCTGTCTGCCACCACCACTAAACACAAGGTAACATGAAACAGGAGGAGCAGATTGAGATTGTTTCTAGGCTTTTAGCTCCTCTGCACTAAAGATAGAACTGTCTGGGTCTTTTTTTTTTTCTGCTGACTGAAAGTCTGTAACAGCCACCTAGGTCGTTGTAATTTATGCCATAGCACTGTCAGGTTGTTTTTATTCTTTTCTTGGATCCTCCCCTAATGGTTTGTCCCTCTTGTTTTACCCAGACACCCCGATGTGGTGGAAAAAGGTGACAGCCCTCTTCCTGTCCAATCTGATGCTTCACAGGTAGAGCCTGACTGTTGTTTACTTTTATTTCCTGGCTAGATGACTCCTTATTCTTTATAATGAGCAGGTAAACTTTACTGTGACCTACTTCAGCAGCAAAAATGAAGCCCTGTTTCATTTTTGCCTTTGTTTAAAAAGGTCTTTAGTTTTCCAGTTTAGCATGTTAGCAAGATACAGTTAGATCCATAATTTGTGAGACAGTTTTTATAGTTTTTGCTCTGTATGTGAAATGCAGACTTTCAGCTTGAATTCAAAAGCTTCAAAAAGAAAATAATTTGCATGAGCTGTTTGGGGAATTGCAGACTTTTTGTATACCGACCCATTTTCTCAATAAGCGGACAGTTGACTGGCAAGCAGTTTCATGGCCAGGTGAGGTCTTTTCTCTTGCTATTTCAAGACAAATGAAGCAGAGAATAACAGATAAAGTTGATTCAGTTCAGATTTTATCAGTTTGCATTGCAATTACATATACAAGTTAAATATAAGGTCCAAAAAGCAAGTCAGAGCAGGTTGGGGAAGCCATCATTTGGCTGAAAAAGTCAGCTCATGATCCTCTGCATACCACATTGTCTGTCAAACATAGGGGAAGCAATGTTATAGCATGGGTGTGTTTGCCAGTGAAACTGGGTCACTAGTGTTTATTGATGGTGTGACTGCTGATAAATGTAGCAGGATGAATTCTGAAGTGTACAGGGCTGTACTGTCTGCTCAGATTCAGTCATATGTTGTAAAACCAATCAGGTGGCAGTTTACGGGGCAAATGGATAATGACCCAAAGCATACTGCAAAAACAACCCAGAGCATGCTTTTCAGTTACTGAAGACAAAACTGAAGGCAAATAAGCAGTAGCTGATGGTGGCTGCAGCAAAGGCCCAGCAGACTATATAGAGGGAGGAAACATGATGTTTTTACAAGTATTAAAACGATCTTTAAATTTAAAATGGTGTTAGTTTGTAGGGGAGTGGGTATTAAAAATGGCTGTAGTTTGTCAACAGTTTGGGCAAAATATTCGTAAAACCCCTCGAATTAAAGCCGAAAGCCTGCACTTCAGTCATGTATTAATTGTTTCATTTAAAATCCCTGTTCTGGTGTGCAAAGGTAAAACTATAAAATGTGTCTTTATCCAACAAATTATGGACTTACCTGTAACACCGGCCAATTACCAGTAAGCTCAAAGTGCAATTTAAGCTTATGGGGCACGGTAATATTTCTTAATAAGTATCTGGTACTAAATTACAGTATTGGATAAATCAAAAGGTTGATGCAATGGTTGTTATAGTTTTAAAAAACTGTCACAGTCCTGGGTCTGCAGCCCAGTGTTTTGTGTGTTCGGTTTAAGTTTTATTCTGGGAATTGTGGTTTTCTGTTTTGCATTTCCTGTTTTACTTTGGAGAGTCCCCCGTCTGGTGTTCAGTGTTTTGGGTTATGCTTTCCCGTTGTCTTGTCTAATTAGGTTCAGCTGTGTCTCCCTCCTGTGTGCCATTTCCTTGTTACCTTGTGTGTATATTTAGTGTGTGGTTCTTCGTCGGAGGGTCTGCGTATCATTCTGTAGCTGTCCCCAGTTTAGGTTTTGGTAGTGGTTTTGTAGTAATTCTTACAGCCACAATAAAGGCTCATTTTAAGTTTGAACACTCTCTCCTGCATCGTTGTCTGCGCCTGGATCCACACCTCTCAATCTCCACACAAAAACAGGAGTCACCATGGTGGTTGTAGATTGACCTCACAAGGGCACGTCCGCCCTGTAGTTGCTGGTTGATTCAACCAAAAGAGCACATTCACTTCATGGCTAAAAGTTATCACTCTGTTACTGAAAAAGGTTCATGAGATCATTTAATCTTCATGTTTCCCTTCTTAGTTCATCTGTGTTATTATAGTAGTGTATATCTAGACTGTGGCATGATCAGAAATAGGTCTGCTGACATCAACACACATCTTCAGAAACAGCACAGCTGTATATTTATAGCTTTTCTCCAATGGGAGTTCTTCTCTCTGACTCTCTGTGGGTCACACACATTTACAGATGTCTGATGACATCAGTGTTGGCAGCTCTAGCGTTTGTAGGTCATGTCCCATGGTCCAAAGGTGAAATTAGCTGTGTTGCAAGTCCAGGGGAGGGGAGCGTCTAGTGATTGATTTCTTAGATGTACCCATGGTGACAGATCGCTGTTTCTTTGATCACGCTCCTCAGTCCTCCGTTCCTCTGCTCGCTCGGGCCCTCTCGCCATGGTCAGCCACTTCAGAAACCCACCTCAGCCTTTCAGGCGGTTCGGCGACAGACGTCATCACCACACTGCTCAGCTTCTCGCAGGGAGACATCATCAGCGTGCTGCAGCAGAGGGAAGATTGGTGGCTGGGGCAGATCAACGGGATGCAGGGATGGTTCCCCAAAAGTTACGTCGCTTTGGAGACGGCTGGCAATACAGAGTAAGAAGACGCACATCCCTTTTGTGTAAAACCTTTAACAACTGAAAGACTTGCTTCACCATGTGTTTTTCCCATCATAGTGTGGATGCGTTGGACACATCTGATTCAGTTCAACTAGAAGGTAAGAGCAGTTTATCTGTGGAAAATAAGGTCTAGTTAAAGTCAGCGAAGGTTTCCTAACTGGTACTATTGTTGTCCTTACCAGAATACGTGGCCTTGTATACATATGAGAGCCCAGAGGTGGGGGACTTGACGTTTGTCGAGGGGGATGTTGTTTTGGTGTTGGAAAAAGAAGGAGAGTGGTGGCGAGGATGCGTTGGGGACCAGACAGGGCTCTTTCCCTCCAACTATGTCCGACCTGTAGAACTGCCAGAGGTGAGTCAAGCTGAGTTAATGTGGAAAAAAAATTGCCAAATTAAATTATTACTTTATTTCTGCTTTACATTTCATTTGTTAACTTTAGGCATCAAGACCTGGAGGTCCAACCAAGAAACCTGGTGAGAATGAACGCACAGGCGGACACTCAGTCGGTGTTTGATGACTCATTCTGTTATTCTCTTGACATTTAAATGATCGAAATTCACTGTTGGCTTTTTCTGGTTGGTCAACAGAGGTTGCGCAGGCAGTCACCACCACTGGGGCCTCAACGATGCATCAGCTTCGCCTGTCTCCGGGGCAACTGATCGTGGTGCTGGCCAAGAACTCCACCGGCTGGTGGCTCGGGGAACTGCAAGTAAGCTATACTAAAAGCTATACTTTTTTCATTTTTCTTTTTTAAAGAGCCATGGATAAATTGAAACTGTTAACATCAGAAAAATTACGATTTCAGCTAGAAATTTTTACTTTGGCTGCAAGTGCAGAAGGTCAATCGCACCGCCGAGCGCCGTGTAAGCACAATTAATGAGTCATTATTCTCCTAAATCCACCTCCCGGTTGCAAATGACACATTTCTGCCTCTCTGTGAAAGGAATTTAGAACATTATAATGTGACACCTACTGGATTATATGGCGACGAGAATGAAAAGCTTTATTAACAAAAGGTCATTGAAAACTTGTTGCCATTAGACGCGAAGCAGAATGATTGTGGAGGAAATTACAGTGCAGATATGTGGATATTTCCTTAAATATTAAGGTGGTCCTGTAAGGAAAAAACGCCTGAAATTTGTTTAGTCTTTTTAGTGAGAGTAAATTGAACTTTTGGTTTTGGATAGACAGACAAAATGAGCAAACAAAATGAAGACATTATCACTATGGATGTTTTAATAAACTAGTTAATCAGTCAAATGGCAAAAAGCAATCAACAAATTAAGGTATAGTAGTAGTATTTATTTATTGTCATTGTCACAATGAAATTGCGTTTGGAGCTTCCATACAACCCAAAAAAAGAAGAAAATAATAAATACCCCTTAAAACCCAAGTGTACATATTTAACCCAGTGTGACTCCAATGCAATAAGACAATCCTTAGCAGTAATGTTCGTAGAAATTCAGACAAAGACCTGAGAAACATGACAGAAATACAACAATGCAACCCATTCAATATAACAGTGCTGTCGTCTACAAAGGTCATCAAAGTGAAGGGTCATCTCTCTCTGCATGTTTTCGTGCTGAGGCTGCAGCTGTAGTTTGAGTTGAAGCTCAGAGTGCGACAGCAGAAGTCATATTTGCTGTTAGTACGTTCAGACAATAAGTCAATATGAGTAAGAGTGTCCGAGAACAGAGGGTTTCCACAGCTTTGTCAATCTGTGCATTACCCTCAGCAGCTTGCAGCTTGCATTACTGCGGCTGTTTCAGAGACTTCAGCTGAGCTTTAGTTTAATTTATAGAGTGAATGTACATTCCCATCATGAGAGAGCGTTCTCAAGGTTCAAAACTCTGCCTGTCAAAAAAATCAATTCATCAATTAATGTTTCGATTTAGGATTCAGAAACGATCCAGCAGAAGATTGGTTCACTCTCACTGGCTCTTCTCTCCCCTCCAGGCTCGGGGGAAAAAGCGGCAGCGAGGCTGGTTTCATTCCTCTCACGTTAAGCTCCTGGGTCCCTCCAGTAGCAAGTCTTCCCCCTCTCCTCTGCCAGGTGAATGCTGACACACGGCAAACACAGCATTTGATTTACTATAACTGATCTTGTTTAAGTCAGGTTTGTATTTACATTTTTAAATCTGTATATTTAGCTGAGAGATGCAGGTCGAAATTACTTGAACAACCACGACAGTAACTGCTGGAAAGCTTTTATGTCTATGACTTTGAAACTAATTTGGTAAAAATGCTCATTAATCATAAATTCCTGTCTCAAATTTCAGCTGACAGAACATAATCTTTCAGTGTCATTTCTGTTATTTAGTCATTTACAATGGAGCACCCTCTGCTTATTCTGTCATGCTGATATTTAGCAGACACAGACTTTACCATGGTTCCTCTCTCAGCCTGCAAACATTCAGCATTTAGCACTGATCATAGAAGCAGCAGAAGCAGATGGCGATGTTTTTAGTTTTAGGAGTCCACACAATGAATCCCCAACAGCAACTCAAAAATGAATGCAGTGACGTGGAATTACACACAAGTGCAAATATGTTTACATGAGATGTGCCCAGGTAGTGCAAATAGACTAGGCAGTATTTGCCATTAATTATATCAATAGCATTTAGGAGAAATGAGTCACAGACAATTTTAGTCCTCCAGACAGATGCCTGCCAATGACAGCTTGCAAGCTTTAGCTCAAACAGGCTACGCAGCTAGTGTTCCTGGCAGTGCCATATAGCATTCTAGGGCTCTGCCTTAAAAATGACCAAAATCCAGCACGAACTCCTCTTGAGGTGACTGTTGGGACTGGCCTGTGGCTAAATATGCTAAATAAATAATAAATAAATAGTAATTGAGAGGAAAGTGTTTGTGCTTGTGTTTGCCATGCAGATGCTGGTGCATGTCCGTGCATGAATGTCTGTGGCTAAATAAATAAATATGCAGAAATAAAATGGTAGAATGAGCCAAAATAAAGGTTGTTGAACCTCTCAGCCGTAAAAGGCTGATGGGGTGTTGTTGTCGCCCGGCCGGGTGGGCAGCGTGAATACTCAAGTTTGTGAATGCAAGAACTCGAGAACAAGGTAACGTAGGATTTTAAAATTCAGATCATAGATGCATCTACTAGAAATCTCAGTGACCTCAAGGTCAAGATAAGAGGTCAAATTTTCTAAAAGACCACAGAGGATTTTCAAATTGATACCACAGAGGTGCATCTACTATGAGGCTGAGGCTTAAGACTGGAGGCTGCCAGTATTTTTAAATGTTTGGTGCCCAAGGGAAACCATTTCACTATTTTCACCTACTTTTAATGTCATCTTGGTCTCTTTAAGGCTTTCTTAGTTCTGTTTTTATACATTGGCCCTCATTGGGTCATTCTACAAATCTACAGCAACAGATTAAGCTTCATATGTCAACTCTGTTCCCTCAGTATGCCAAGTTATTGCAATGTATGACTACACGGCTGCCAATCAGGACGAGCTGAGTTTCTCCAAGGGTCAGCTGATCAACATCCTCGACAAGACCAACCCCGACTGGTGGAAAGGAGAAGCCAACGGGGTAACAGGGTTGCTGCCCACCAATTATGTCAAGATGACAACAGAATCAGACCCCAGCCAGCAATGTAAGTAAAACTTTAATCCTCTTACTGATGGACTGTTTTTTTTTTTTTCTAAATAAAAAATAATAAGACAGTTAGCACACATGGAAACTGATAAGTTGTGTTTATCAGCTGTAGAAACAAACAAAAATGTTGGTTGGCTTGGCTCACTCCAGGTACAGTAGATTCCTTATCCATGTCAGACCATGGAACCACTGATGGTAAGCCTCGAGTAGTTGGTTCAATCAATCATTGAGGAAATTGGTGAACATATAACCATTACACTTAAAAGGCTCATTCCCATAAAAAGCTTCTGAAATTGATTAATAGAAAATGTTAAATTTCTTCTCCACAAGGCAAAATGATTGGGCCTTTTAAGTATCCCGGACAACAACAACAATTTCAAATCATCAAAAGGAAAGTTTGACATTTTGGGCATGAAGCGTGATGGATACCTCTCTCATCGTATTGTTAGTTAATTTAATCCAGCCACGCTCTGGCTGCAGTTTTTATATTAAGCAGACTAATATGAGAGTGGTATTGATCTTCTAATTTAACTTGCAACCACAAAGTGAACAAAGCGTATATCCCACGAATGTCAAACTGTTCTTTTAAAACAGATGCCGCTGACAAATCACCCCGGGCAACAAAATAATAAAGAGCGAAAGCTGATCTGATTTCAAACTGACACATTTTTCATCATTTTGGTCACATTTCTGGAAACGGCAGCTTCGCTTTCCCTCTCTGAATGCAACACACGGGAAGGCGGTCATTTTCCTCACGCGTATCCCGCTCGCTGCTCATTCATACGTAGCTGCTGAGAAATTTTAAAAAGGCCGATTTCTTAATGAGAGGTGTGCGCCTGAATTAGTATGCACAGCTTGCGTGTTCTCCTCACAGCAGCAGCTGTTAACAAGCGTGAACACACGAGCTCTTTAATTAGGATGAACTTGTCGAAGCCACAGACACAAAACGCTCTGATATTCTAATTCCAGCGAAGGCGTTGTCACTCGCACGCCCGCCACACGTAAGGCCGGCGAAACAAGCTGCCGAAACAAGAGCGCGAGAAATCGCCGTCTGCAGCTGATACGATGAATAATAACATTTACATTTCCAGAAATGCATTATTAATGCGCCTGCATGTGAGTGTCCAGCATTAATATTAAAGCTATATTAACGTCTGCTGTCTCTCCATCTCTTCATCATCTCACTTCCCTCCCTTCCATTCCTCCACTTCATCTGTTTTTTCCCCTCCTTTTCTTCTGTAGGACAGTAACGCTGGCTTTCCTGTCTCTTCTTCCTCCTTTTCCTCCTCTTCCTCTTTCTCACCCCTTCTGTCTGAGCGATCCCGAATTGCCCTGTCGCAACAGGAAGCCCAGCCGCCAGCAAGAACGGCCCACCTCCGCACTTTCCACCTCACCCGTTTAGGACTCTGGTGTTCTGTGCTTCTCTGTTACAAACCCTGTTTTTTTTATTTGGTTTTTGTTTTTGGCGTCCTACCTTCTCAGCTTTAAATGTAAATTTATTTCACCGTACACCCCTTCCTCCTCTCCCCCCCTCGCTCTCTTCTCTCCCTTGTTTTCATTTCTGTTTCTTTAACTAATTAACCAAGGGAGCGAGGCAGAGGCAGCTAGACATGAGCTTTCAAAGCTTTTGTCCCCCGTGATACAAAAGTGTGGAAAGCGTAGTTTTGCTACAGATAAAAGGAAAATAAGAGTTTGATTACAAAAGTATGGAAAATAATATGTAAGAAGCATCGGTTTAGTTTTCTAAATTAAAGCTATAAGTTAGTATGATGCAGAGTATTCTAACAGGGTCACTCATTCTTGCACTAACAACATTGAAACCTTGCTAAAAATGGATCAATGTGAAGACTCGCTGTTGCTTAAATCACCGGTAACCTTGATTGCTGCTTGCTAACGCATCGCTTGAACTGCAACTGAGATGAAATTGATTGTGATTTTATTATTCGATGCTTATGCACTCTGCCATTTATTGACGCTTCCAAGTACTTAAAATGACACCCACCCTGTACTGAACTGTGATATCACCAGCAAATACATATTTAAAAAAAGAAAATAAAAAAACATGCAAACATTAGCATATCAAGAATAGTCTGAGAGAAACATCTACCACACTGCTGACATATAGGGTTATCATCAAAAGTTTAAATGCACTCATCATGGGCTAGAATGGTGCCGTAATTTTGAGGTTGCACAGCATACATCTTTAATGTCTTAAAAAGAAATGGTTTGAAATTATTTTAGATTTTCTCTAATCCACGTCGCTTTGCAAGTTGGACTTTGACCACACTGGTTGCCATCACCAAGCTTCTGGTGAAATTCTGGCTGGATATTTGAGCACTCTTCTTGGCAGGATTGGTAGTTCGTTTGAACTGGTTGGTTTCCTGGCACAGACCCGGCTTTCAAGCGTAGTCCACAAATTTTCAATTGGGTTGACATCAGGGCTTTGGGAAGGCCATTATTCATTCCAAAATCAGATTTGATGTGTGTTTGAGATCATTGTCCTGTAGACTAAAGTGTCCAACCATCTAGCTGCTGATTTGAGTTGAAGCTGAAGAATTTGGAGATTAGTCCTTCTTCACCATTGCATTCACTTTGTCCAGTGTACCAGTACAAGCGAAACAGCCCCAGAGCGTGATGCTACCACCGCCATGCTGAACAATTGGTACAGTGTTTTTAGGTTTGAAAGCCTCACCTTTATTCCTCCAAACATACCTTTTGCCATTGTAGTCAAATAGCTCAATCTTTGTCTTGCCTGACTTTTCTCCAGATGAAATTTGGCTTGTCCATGTGGGCAGCTGCAAATTTCAGTCAAGCTTAAAGATGTTGGTTTTGGACAAGGGGCTTCTTTCTGAGTAGGCACCCTGTCTCTGTCCATGGTGATATAAAACACACTATGGACACTGTGTTCCAATATTTTCTAGTTCATGTCAGGTTTGAGCCTTGGTGGTTTTTGGCTTGTTTTTGAAGATTCTAATTAATTTTCCTTTCATCTGAGGCCATGTCCACACTAATACATTTTTGTTTGAAAACGTATCTTTTTCTCTCTGTTTTGGCCTTCCGTCCACACTGAGACGGCATTTTCGGTCAAGGAAAACGCAGAGTTTTAAGAGCGCTCTCCAAAGCGGATACATTTGAAGACGCAGTTTTCGCGTCGCAGTGTGGATAACAAACCCAGAGCCTTTTCGAAAACGATGACACATTTTAGTCATGTGATGCAGTCATGTGAGTGTGTGAGCGGAGGGCATCACACAGCAGTTGTTTTGTGTGCTCTCAATTCTGACAGCCCTATTAAAGATTAATTCAGTTTGTACATGCTTCAGGTAGCTTTTCTTCAAATTCTTTGACTCTCAATCGCTTTTGCAACTTTGTACTTTTGTGTTACTCGCAGCAACAACTCCACCTCATTGTTAGTCCGTTTAAAAAAACTCGGTGCTTTTCCTCGACATTTTGCCGTGACGTTTCAAAGAGCCGGAAAGTAAATAAACGACAGACAGAAATAAGGCAGGTCGAATCGTCTTGCGTTTCACGCATGCGCAGTACTGGGACGTAAGCGTTTTCGGCCATTTCGATGTGGCTGAACAACTCTGTGAAAACGCATGAAAACGATAGTGTGGACGTGGAGCGTTTTCAGACGTATACGCCGTTCTCAAATTTATCCGAGCTAGTGTAGACGCAGCCTGAGGGTGACATCGTGGGTTTTGCCAAAGTAGTGGCAGTTGTTTAGTAATGACTCCAAGAAATCTTCCCAACTCGTGTAATTCTATAATTCTGCTTCTTATATCTTCTCTGAGTTCCTTGGACTTTCCCATTGTTCTGAGTATCCGTCAATCGAATGAGAGTTGTCAAACCTTTTTATGTTGGCAAAGAGAAACTACCAGTTGTAGTAGAAACTATCATGAGAGGTTAATAGGCCTCAGTCTTATCGAGTTAAAAGCTATTGTAGAACCTTGTTTGAGTCTGTGCATATATTTTTGACATTGTGTGGATTATAGAAGCTCCAAAATCAAGTCAAGCATTTAGAATCAGTTCTTGTTTTTTAAAGTTATTAAACATGTATGTTGTATAATTCTTCCACTGTGGAATTAATTATTAAAAGCCCCAAATTACCATGACATTCATGCTCGTGATGCGTGTATGTAAACTCCTGACCACAACTGTACATCCACCTTTTGCCAAGATTGAACCTCAAAGACTTGAACTACCAGCTGAGTCTTCCACTGCTCTGTCACTCAAGCATTAGCTACTTTATCCATTTACACCTATGCAATCACTAGGAGTGAGCACTCCACCATGAAAGGTGCTTTATTTTTCTTTACCTTAGTGTTCTTGGTAGCAGTGTTGTTAGCGTTGGCATCGCTTATGTTCATGTACTGCGACTACAATGTGCCTCACTCTGTGCATTAAATGTAAATTAGACGTCATCGAAGTGATAATAAAGGGAGATTTTAACATGTTTTTGAACGCTCGCTGTATTTTCTCACACACCACATCAGTGATTGAGAGGAAAGTGTTTGTGCTTGTGTTTGCCATGCACATGCCGGTGCATGTCCGTGCATGCATGTCTGCACGTGTGTTTGCATGCGCATGGATGTGCTCCTGTAGGGTGTGCTGACCTGATGACGCTCGACACAATGACCCCTCAGGAGAGGAAAAGGCAGGGTTACATTCACGAGCTCATCCAGACCGAGGAGACCTATGTCGAGGATCTTGAGCTAGTGCTAGAGGTACCGACGGAAACATCGGCATATTTGAACATTATTACCACTTTTCTGTCATTTTTTTCCCGTCCTCACCTGTTTGCATTTGCTTCTGCCTCTTAGGTCTTCTACAAGCCCATGTCCGAGTCAGGCCGTCTGACTGAAGCTGAGATGGCAGTTATCTTTGTTAACTGGAGGGAACTGATTATGTGCAACTCCAAATTGCTCAAGTAGGTCCCACGTGTGACATTGTTATGAACCATACTGACATCTAAACTATTAAACCCTACTGCTCTGCTAGAATAAACATTTATGAACTCTTTCTGTGAAAACGATCAAAAGCAAATGCACAGAAAAACTGACACTTATTTCATTTCTGCAAGTCCATAGACTCTGAAGGCTTGCAGAACTCATCAGATACTCCATCTATTTATGTTTTGTGAGGTTATGAAATGGTGTTTCACATCCTGATCATCTGTGACCTCCCTCCAGAGCCCTGCGTGTCCGTAAAAAGACAGGAGGAGAGAACATGCCCGTTCAGCTAATAGGAGACCTGCTGGCGTCGGAGCTCGCGCACATGCAGCCGTACATTCGCTTCTGCTCCTGCCAGCTCAACGCCGCAGCGCTGCTGCAGAGCAAGACCCACAACCAGCCTGACTTTAAAGACTTCCTCAAAGTACGAGCCTTGGATAATGGATATTGTGAAAGGAAAAATAAATAAAACGTTTGCTTTTGTCAGATGCAATAAAATATCTCTGCCTCCTCTTGAGCAGAAGATTGCAACTAACTACCGCTGTAAAGGAATGCCGCTGTCCAGCTTCCTCCTCAAGCCCATGCAGAGGATTACACGTTACCCTCTACTCATCAAAAATGTATGCAGAGAAATGCTGTTTATATGTAACTCCATGAATCCCGCCTACCACTTGTTTAATATTCATCTCCATGTCTCTTAATTTGTTGCCTGTGCTGTGCTTCTTGGTAAGATCTTGGAGCACACCCCAGATGGCCACGCAGACCGAGGCCCTCTCCGAGAAGCTCTGGAGCGAGCCGAGGAGCTGTGCTCTCAGGTCAATGAGGGGGTTCGGGAGAAGGAGAACTCAGACAGGCTCGAATGGATACAGAGCCACATGCAGTGTGAGGGGCCCATAGAGGTAAGGACACTCAGAAACGAGTATCTCGACTCTCGAGTCCCTGCTGCTATATTAAATATGGCCTCTGCAAAGCATTTCATGTCTGACAAGTCTTGAGCTGTTATGCAGGGACAGCAACAATTCCATTCTTAACTACAACGCTTGACAGTTTGCTTATTTTCGAACAACTTTCCTCAGCCATGCCTTGTTTTCTCTGCACTTTTTCCCCCCCAGCACTTGGTCTTCAACTCGCTGACTAATTGCCTCGGGCCTCGCAAGTTGCTCCACAGCGGTCGGCTGTACAAGACCAAAAGCAGCAGAGAGCTGTGGGCTTTCCTCTTCAGTGATTTCCTCCTCCTCACACACAGTGCCAAACCCTTCTCCTCCTCAGGATCTGACAAGTTATTCAGCCCCAAAACAAGCATACAGCTCAAGATGTACAAAACAGTAAGCTAATCTAAGGTATAATATATATAAAAATATATATAAATGCACAATGAACTATTCTTTCTCATCGTTTACGTTCTCTCGGCATTTGCCGATATGCATTTCATCTCCGCCAGCCTCTCTTCCTGAACGAGGTATTGGTGAAAATGCCACCCGACCCGTCCAGCGACGAGCCGCTGTTCCACGTCTCGCACATCGATCGCGTCTACACTCTCAAAACCGAGACCCTGAACGAGAGGCACGTGTGCAAAAATCTCGCGTTCTGTGTAACCACACGTCCGTGTTTCTGCGTGAAGCACTCACACATTTTTACTGCTTCCATTAGGGCAGCGTGGGTCCAGAAAATCAAAGCGGCATCTGAACATTTCATAGAGACAGAGAAGAAAAAGAGAGAGAAGGCTTACCAAGGTAAACACAGCTACACGCTCATAAATATGTCAGCTAATATTGAGTGTATTGACTTTATCCCTTTGCAGAGCAAGCTGGTATTCCTATCATCTCCTCCGCTGCTCCCTTGTTAACTTTCCTTGTAGTGCCGGCTTGAGCTGAATGATATAATGACAAGCAGTTTCTTAGTGTCATCTGACCTGGAATCTGCTTGATCTGAAAATGATTGTTTGGTGGTCTCTGTGCAGCACCTTCACAAGTTTTCAGGAAATCAGACTCTACGACTCGTCCCTATGACCACTAGACTGTTTTCACCTACAGTGTCATATTTATACCGTGCATCGTATCGTTTAATTTTGGAGTAGTCATTTGCATGCACTGGAGCTTGAATGGAGTGCTTTATTTTTACTTCCTTTTATTCCAGAGTTGACATTTTTCAGTCTGCATATTAAAAATCTACAATAAGTCAAGCCCCCTGCCAGGGTTAACAAAGTGTTCTTATTTGAACCTTGAAGTATGCATGTGTGTATTGTTCAAACATTATCCTAATTATGAATGGATGCTGCGTTTTTGTCATATATCTTACTGTCTTCTGCTTATTTTAGCACGCTCTCTAAAGTCCAGCGGAATCGGCCGGCTGCTGGTGACAGTCATTGAAGCCCAGGAGCTCAAGGCCTGTAAGCCCAACGGTGAGGCCCCGTGGCAACATGACAGTGCTAATGCATGCTTTGTAATTAAGTCCCGTTAACTCCTTTTCTCTTTAGGTAAGAGTAATCCTTACTGTGAGCTGACAATGGGAGCTCAGTGCTACACATCTCGACCAATCAGCGACACTCTGAGCCCAAAGTGGAATTTTAACTGCCAGTTTTTCATCAAAGACCTCTACCAGGATGTCCTCTGCGTCACCGTGTCCGAGAAAGATCAGTTCTCACCAGATGGTCAGTGGATAAAGGACACGCACATGCACTCATGCATAAAACAGTTGATTATTAGGCTTTTTGTCTAATTTTTCCTGCCTATACAGAATTAAAGGAACACTTAAAGTCTTGGTTTTCCTCTATTAAAGTAAATCAGCGGTCTTAACTTCTTTTTTTTTTCTTTTTCTTTTTTGTCCGATGAGATGCGTTTCTTTTTCTCATTTTAATCATCTTACTAAATAAAAGTCTCCTCCTTCCTCTTTAGATTTTCTCGGCCGCGTTGAGGTTCCCGTGGCAACGATAAAGAAAGAGATGGAGAGCAAAGGAGCAGCAACCCGTCGCCTTCTGCTGCACGAAGTCCCTACTGGAGAAGTTCACGTCAAACTAGACCTACAGCTTTACGAGCCAACCAAATGAGGAAAATACATCTGAATACTCCATTAGACACACACACCACTTAATAATAGTAATGAAGGACCATTAAAGTGCCTTTTTTATGCTCTTGCACATTACGCAATAATGGGGATTTTACTGTCCCTGCTTGTTCCACTGACCCTGAGCTTTTCAGCGACCTCAAACGATCCAAAACACGGAGATGATTGCCAATATTTTCATAATCGCCAGCCAGAAATGGAAAGTAACAAACGAGACTCAACGTTTCACCGGATTTTTACATTTCACTTTCGATTTGTAAATTCTTTTTTTTTTTTCCGGCGCACTGCTAATTAAAGAATATAACAACATATCAGCCAGTTACACACACGTGTGGACAGTCGCACACTGTCTCACGTATCTTTATATTACAACTGCTGCACACTGCTGTATAATGTAATGTCAATGGTTAGCCTTATGGTGTAAGCTTGAGGTTTCATGGCAAGTACGCCATTAAATCCCGAAAACGGCACCGGCATGAATAAAATGTATGTACAGTAAAACATTTTTCTGCGTTTGTCTTTCGAGTACGATGTCCAGGAAAATTGTGAAGTAGGTTTTTTATGTATGTTTGTTTCTTTTTATTTGGATGCACACAGTGGCCAAAGTCACTGTTAACTTGATGTTTCCTGCAGACATCCACATCTGGAGAACCAGCAGCTGGTCTGGTGGCACCTTCCATCTGATGTGGCTGTTGCACTGATGTGCAGTGGTATAGTGTTAGGCCTGGATGAAAAACATTTCAAACTTAAACTGTTAGTGGGATTTGTCAGTGAGCAGTATGGTGCTATAGTGTACAAATACAGTATATAAGTACCAGCTACACTTGCTTCTATCAGTCTCGACGACCACTGGCCTTTTAATGGACCCACAGGCTGGATATTTAGATGAGGCATGTAGACGTTTGTTGGCCTGAGACTTCACAGACTCACTCAGAGGTCGATGACTTTTAGTTCGCCGTTCAGCTTTTGTCCAGTGGAGTTTTTGCCCTAAGATAGGAAAAGGAAAAAAAAAAAAAATCTCTCATTTGAAGAAGTTTTGACCTGAAAGTATTTTACACTGAAAAAGCAAAAGATTGAGATAAACTCCTAGACCACTGAGCAGTTAATGAAAATGCTCAATGCTAATAAGTACTTTTCAGAAGTACCTATTATAAATTAATCCAGCAAAAAATTAAGGGTACCTGTTGTGCTCATTTTCAGTTCCATATTTCCATTTTATACTCTTGGATTCTAGAGTTGCTTTACACAATTCACAGTTCAAAAAAAAATATATTTACTAAGTAAAACAACTCTGTCATTATTGTGCTGATTTATAAACTCACCCTAGGCTTCATTAGGTACACCTCTTCAGCTGCTTACTAAAGCTAATATCTAGCCAATCACATGCTAACAAGCCAATGCATTTAGATATGTAGACATGGTGAAGATGGTGCTGAAGTTTAAACTGAACGTCAGAATGGAAAAGTGAGGTGATTTAAGTGACTGTGATGTAAAGGACCCACAGCGCGTAGCTTTGCAAGCAGTTGAATGTTTATTTGCAAAGTTTCCAGTGACTCCGTTTTTGGAGCTTTACAGCTGCTTGTCTCCAGTGCAAGTACACCCAGCTCCCTGGTCAGGTCCCGGCATCCTACTCAAATAGGGAAGGCATGATTATACAACGGAAATCAGCTGTGCTGGTCAGCCTTCCCCTGACACCATGTCCTGAACCCACTGCTCCACCGCTCCCCTGTAGCTGAGCCACAAACCACACCACGCCACAGTGACTTTGCACAGTTGTTTGCTGCCAGATGGGCATTGTGAATATTTCAGAAACTGCTGATCTACTGGGATTTCTGCACAAATCCATCTCTAGTTTACAGAGAATGGTCCGAAAAAAAGAAAGTATCCAGTGAGCAGCTGTTCTCAGGGTAAAATTGCCTCGTTGATGTCAGAGGTCAGAGGAGAATGGCCAGACTGATTTGAGCTGATAGGATAGGAAGGCAACTGTAACTCAAACACTTGAGAGCATCTCTGAACAGATATCACCTTAAACCTTGAAGCAGATGGGTCTACAGCAGCAAACCACACTGGGTGCCATGTCAGCAAAGAACAGGAAACCGAGGCTACAATTACACCAGCTGATCAGAATTGGACAACAGACGATTGAAGAAACGCTGCCTGATCTGATTAGTCTCGATTTCTGCTGTGACATTTGGATAGGATCAGACTTTTGCGTAAATAACATGAATGCATTGATTCATCTATCCTTATATGAGCCGTGCTTATGGTGTAATGCAGAGGTTCCCAAAGTGGGGGGCCAGGGCCATTGCAGAGGGGACCCCACATGAACGCAAAGCAGAAGATGAAGCCTCGCCAAATATGTTTCCAAACCAACTTCCTACCAAGCCAAATACTAGATATGTGATGAAGCATATCTTGCCTTCTTGACTTCACCTGCACAAGTGCCAAGATAGGTCTCCACGACAGAATTTGTTTAACCTGCGTCGGGAGCACACGCTGGGCTGTCCAAATCACAGACAAACAGTATTCCATATTCTTGATTTTTTTTTAGTTCACAAACACTTCTTGTAATGACTAACTATTCCTGACATTTTGGAGATGTTAGCTCTTTATACGCGAAGATTTTCTTGTAAAAGAAAGGGGGGCTTAGCGAAAAAACTTTGGGAACCACTGGTGTAACGCTATGATGTAATGTCATACTTCGGCCTCTGAAACTGAAAACTGTTTCAACACCACAGCCTCTCTGAGTATTGTTGTTAACCATGTCTACTCCTTTATGACCACAGTGCACCTTGTGCATCCTCTGATGGCAGCCTCCAGCAGGATAACGTTCCATATCACAAACCTCAAATCATCTCAAACAGACTTCTTGAACACGACAATGAGTTCACTGTACTCAAACGGCCTCCACAGTTACCAGATCTCAGTCCAATACAGAACCATTGAGATCTAGTGGATGCGTAGCTGAGAAATCTGCAGCAACTGTGTCATGCCATCATGTCAGTATGAAACAAAATCTCAGAGAAATGTTGAATCTGTGCCACGAAGAATTAAGGCAGCTCTGAAGGAAAAAGCAGGTCCAACCTAGAATTAGCACGGTGTACCTAATTAAGTGTCAGGTAAAAACTTTGGCCATGTTTATTGTGAGCATCCATCATGGTAACAGTATAAGACAGACAACAAAAGCATAATAATTACCTTATATATATATATATATATATTATATATATATATATATATATATATATATATATATATATATATATATATATATATATATATATATAAACTAAGCCAATACTGAAGACTAAGCATTTGTATAATAGTTTGTCTTAAATTTCCGATTGGCTAGAAAAAAACACAAAAAAGGGGAAAATATATAGATACCTGGTCCCAAAGATGAGTAGAATCTCTTTCCTGTTGGTCTGTCATTTAAACGAAGGCCCAATGACCCCTTTAAGGAATCAATGCATTAGCAGTAACACACACGTGAGACACTCTAATGTTGTTATGAAACATACTGAAGGGAAATATTCAAGTCACAGAAGTCACCTGGTTGTTCACCTGTTGCATTTTGATATTGAGAAGTAAAGGATCGTACTCCTGTGGATCATAGGTCTCTAGAAAGACATTCCCCTGTGGATCAGAGATAACGTGGCAGTGAAATAAGTTAAACATTCATCTCATCTGTTTTTGCAGTAATAGGCACAAAACCTAAACATCGCCGTCCACAACAACACAAAAACTCTAGCACCAACATGAGGAGTCATTGACCTAACTTCAAAACTAATTTAAGCTTCAGCACCACCTTGGAGTCACAGACATGGAGGTAGTGATTGTAGAGGTTGTGGCGCCTCTTGGCCTCTGGGCAGCTGGACACATGCGCTTTCACTCTCTGCTGGATGGGAAACCAGACATGTTCAGTCCAGTGTTTGTGGAGCAGCTCTCTCCTCCTGAGCTCTGTAACATCACGCTGACTGAGGTAAAACTCCAACTCCTGAATGAAAACGCATTTCAATCAATATTGGAGGTATTTTTAATAATGAAGAATAAAATGTGAGGGGAAAAAAAGCTGTGTCATTGTATTAGATGGACTACAGTACAATAAAAACTAGTACCCTACCTTGATAAACCCATTTTCTGTCTCCTGTAATGGCTGGAGTATTTCCTTCACTTGCTGCTTCTCAGCCTTCATCTTTGCCTAAATGACAAGAAAGAGATTCAGGAATTCATCCTTTCCATCTTTTCTGTGAAGATGTGAGTCGACTGAGTGCAGTACCTGCAGTTGTCTGAGGGAGGTGTAAGAGAGCCAGTCCCGTTTGGTGGCCCACTCTGGCACATAAGACACCTCATTCCTTTTCTCTGGCGTTACAGACCTGCAGGTGCTCCTCGTCCTTTCACGCTGCTGTGAGCTGCTCCTTCTGCTCTTCTTGCTCTCCGTGGTGTGCTTCACATCTGTAACGCACTCCTGAAACACCAGATGTATATTGTACGCTGTAGTTACTGTGTGCAGTGCATAAAGTTTGCTTGAAATTACAGTATGAATAATAAATGAATGGTTCCAACTACAGTGATGTGCAAAGCTCTTGAGCCACAACTCATTTTTTTATCCTTGTATCTTACCATTTTCAGAGTGATGGGTTGTTGTTGTTTTTTTAAGGTACTTACACTGACCTATTACATTTTGACATAAAAAAGCCACCTAATGCAAGGGCTGAAACTATGTTGTATATACACATACTGGACATCATGGCTAAGAACAAATTTTAAACTGTATCTTTAGGCACTTTGTTACTAGCAGCGTGTTACAAAAACACATAATTTCTTTCACATTTCTTTAGTTGAATCTATGGAAAATTCAAAAGACAACACAGTTCGACAGACATAAAATAGATCGAATAGTATAATTGCACCAGGTAATTGATTCTCAAAGAGCTATTTTGTGAAGACATCCTGGCATAGTGCGCCGTGTGTCCTTAATATTTTTGAGGATAGTGGACAAGGGGAAGACAAAAGAAAAAGTGGCAGGCCTAGAAAAACACGAAAGTACATGAAAGTCACGTTCTTAAGGAACAGGACTTTAAAAAAAGCAACGAAGGAAAAGAAAAGGCAAAGACCTGAGAGATGCATCTGGCCTTTCAGTCGACCAGTCTACTGTTAATTGAAGCCTCATCAGAAATGGTCTCACTGGAAGGTCGGCTGAGGTATGCTAAATTACACAAGAACTGGTCTGAAAATCAGTCGCAACACGTCAGATGGAGCTTGGAGCTTTGGTTAAAATTGTCATCAATATTTACAGAAGCGGTCAGGAAGCTACAACAGTGAGTCTCTACAGTTGGAGATCTTGTGAAATTTGATGAATTTATAAAACACAGCACCATCAGATATTGATCCACCATTTGATATCATCCAGAATGCGTCTGAATGGTGTCAGCTTCATTTTTTCAGTATGACAATGATCCCAAACACACTGCCATTGCAGTAAAAGCCCAGAGTTCAGACTGCAACATTACTGAAGCATTCTGGGATCATCTTGGCAAAGAACAGAATATAAAACAGCAAACATCCAAAGATTTCCATTTCCTAAGCAAATAATTTAAAAAAGAGGGGTATCTCAAGAATTTTACACAGTAATGTACATCTCTTGTTTTCACAGCATTCAGTACTTTGAATATATTTACAGACTGCAGAGTCCTGTGTAGACCGAACTCTTGAAATCCAGCCAAAGTTCACATAGAGAGAAGATCATGTCCGTGTACACGAATGTAGAGTCCACCACACCCATCACTACACGGAAACACGAGCAGCTTCTCGCAGTTACATTAACACGTAACACGTTATATGTGCATTTTTACACTCTGGTGTAAAAGATAATGACACTGGTCATTTTATGACAGTGGTTTTGGCATCAGTGCACAGGTACGTGTGCTTATTGTTAGGTTTTATTGTTGCAGTAGATAGGGTAGACTCTTTGTTTTGCATTTAACCTGATCCGGCGCGCCTCCTTTAGTCCTTATTTAAGTGCGGGTAACAGTGGCTACTGTATCTGTCAGTAAACTAAAACCTTTTCATTCATTTTAAAAATAGACTCTGAGATTGTATGTTCAGATATGATACGCAAAAGGAAAAAGAAGAGGTGCAGTTAGGAAAGCCAGGCATGTCAAACTCATTTTACATTGTGAGCCACATACAGGGCACTTTAATCTTAAGTGGGCCGGGCCAGTGAAACATCAACCACACATTTAACCCCCGAGATATTTTAATATAATAAAAAGAAGAAAAAAAAACTATCATCTTTGAATTAACTGATTTGGTTAATTAAACATGAATTACACATTCATTAAATTTTTCATTAATTAAAATTGGAAATAACTCATTTATTAAATGTTTTAAACAAAATGAATTGACATTTAAGTCATGCATATATTTAACTAATTATTTCCCATTTTAATTAATTAATTACGTGTAATTAAAAATTCAATATTTATATATATTTATTTAATTATTTATTTAATTCACTTTGGCACTTGAGGCCCTCCGTAGCACTGCGTGCACATACCGTATACTGAGAGCAGGAGAACAAATACAGAAGAAGAAGAAAGACTGGAGATAAATTATTAGGTGGTGAAAGGTCACAGTCTCACTCTGCTGTGAAGTGCAAACTGCACAGAGTGTCCATGTTCACAAGAAAAAAGTGTGCTCATCAAAAGCCAAATTTTAAACAGAACATAACACCACTGCAGTGCTGCCGAGCAAAACCACTTACACTGCCGATGCTCTTTAATTAAAAGTTTCATTAACAGCAGTATATTTAACATAATGGGAAGCGGGGTGGTATTGAGCCACCCAGTAGCTCCTTTTGTGTAATATACAATCCACTTCCGAGCTTTCTTTTTACTACACTCCCACTTTTATGAGGATGCTCTCTTATTTATTATTACCTCTGATTTTAACAGGCTGACAGGAAAAGGTGAGTGCACGGTGATCAGACCACTGGGACCCTTCTTCTTCATGTGGCTCATCTCTACATCACGACAAAACAAGCAGCCTGGAGTCAGCGACATGCTGGTAGTGATAAACGATAGACAGTGTCAAAGAACAACACTGACTGAATTTACTCATCACTTACTCCATACCTGCTAATTAAGTTGCTTTAATTTCATTAAAAGCCCACGTCTCCATTACAATGTGGTTGCTTCTTACCTGTGCTGATTTGAGGACTGAAGTTCGTGTGGCCAATTTACCAAAACTCTCCGTGCTTTTAGGTCACGTGCAACACACATCATTTTGGAAAAGTGTGCAGACTGCTAACTTTTACCCTGGGCTCAGACTTACTTTTCTAACGGAGCCAGTAAGGAGATACCTCCTCCAGGTGAACCACCGTCTGAAGAGGGTTTCCGTTGCCATGACGCCGACACGCAAGCGAGCCTGGGGCGAGCACGCGCAGAGACGTCGTACGTAAATGGCGAAGGTTCTGCGTTCTGCATTAACTGTATTTGTGGAAAGTGATTTCCCCACATCTGTGCTCAGATTATGCAAGTCTAGACGAGTCATGCACCCTCTGACTGTTGGATCCTCTTTAATGTGCGCAGAGATCAGCTGAATAACTAATGTTAGGAGGTCATCATATTTAGCAGATGTTTGGGCAAAGGTGGGGAAAACTACAAAAAAATTCAGCATAGATGCACTTCAAGAAGAAAAATATTCTTATAAGATTTTTACTTATAACACTTTATATTTAAAAAAAATAAGAGGGTAAACTCGTTTAAAGTCCCAAAGGTTGAAAAGTCTCTTTAGGCGACACCTTTCACGCCCGATGAGGGTCTTCCAGCCAATAAAAACTTCCGCTACACGGTGCAGTAGGTTCAAGAGTTGTAGCCTTGCTTCTAGGACTTAATGCGCCGGTTGACACCTGAGGTGCGCTTTGACGGTTCTCCTGCGGAGAAAGCGACGACTTAATGTTTGGGTATTAGCTGCGTAAAAGAGGCAGGGCAGGGCTTGGCCAGATCATAACTTCGTCTTTTTCATTTCTTTCTCGCTTTTCGTTGCTGGGGTCAGCACAGGGGGGAGGCTACATGGATTGGTGGACTTTGTTGGCAGCGAGTATTGCCCTACTCTGGATTTTCTGCTTTATAGACGGTAAGGGAAAACGGCTTTTTAATGGTTTTATGGCACCTGTCCACTAACCTATAAACGTACGGCACAAGAGACCAGGAATCACTCTACATAACATGTTAAAGTGGTTGTGGATTCTATTGTAGCTCATATTTCGAGTGTATTCCCTCGAAAGGTGGATGCACTGAGCAGATGAGACTCTACAGATTAGGGAATAGTTTGTGTCCCAAAATGACACAAATAGCTAAAATGGGCGCAGGTGGTGCAGATCGCGTCACTAACCAAAACCTCCCGTTTCTGTACGTTTTAAATGAAAAAATAAGATATATTACATAATTAATAATGTTTTATTAAACTCTTTTGATGAGGCAACCACACTTGATTGCTTCGAGATGACGGGGCGGGGAGAGGGGGCAATACAAACAATTTTGAGTATTTATTTAGAGAGTGAATGGTTTGTGCTTTAGGTCAGGTGGTTGTCAGGGTACTTTTACTTGCCGAAAGCTCGCTTTGCGTGCTCAGTATACCCGCCGCCCAGCCGGCTGGTGAGCAGACTTTAATCCAGTGGCAGACGCTGTTTGTGGTTCTCGACATTAGCCACGGTGTTAATTTAGACTCCAGCTTGACCCTGTTACCTTCTTATCTCCAGGCAACGCCGTGCTTGAGCTGCGGCTGCTCTTCCACGCTCTGACCAAAGCCGCTTGTCACCTGTACCTGGCCCTGCTCCCGCTGCGCCGAGCCGCCACGCACTTCTACGACAGCGCGCGGTACTGGGTCAACCATGCCCAGCAGGGCCCCTCTCCTCCAGGCTACCTCCATCAGAGCGAACCCCTGGCCAGGAAAGGCACGCTACACTTTCTGGAGGGCATGTGCGTGGTGTGCGAGACGGTGCCCAACATGATGGGCGCAGCGCTGAGCGTCGGGGCCGCTTTCTGTCATATGCTGCAGGGAGGTTTCTACATCCTGGCGGCCACGCTGCGCACCATCCAGATCAACCTGTTCTCACAGATGAACGGCGAGAAGGAGAGGTGGGACAAAGAGCGGCTAAGGGCGAAAGAGGGCGAGAAGAGGCTCAATTCCAAAGTGCTGGAATACATCTCGGTGTTTTGTCAAGACCCCGTGAGCGCTTTACGCATTAAGGTTGACGTGCCACCCGTGTACAGATAATCTTTTTCCCGTGGCTAATTGGCACATAAGGGGCCTTCTTCTAACTGCTGAGGGGTTAGAAGTACAGCAGAGTGTTGATTGGTTTGCAGGGAGGGCAGGAGGTTGAACTCTGACTTCTGGTTTTCACTCACTGTTGAGGGGAATTAGTTACCAACGGAATCAAATAAATTATATTTAAGCACGTGTGGGAAAAGACGAATAAACTATGGTGCATTTTGTTACAACTGTTTCACATTTATGGAAATGTAAAGAAAATAAATGTCTCAATCAAACAAAACCTGACATCTTTGCTTGTTTTGGCCTTTAGAGCTTTATTGCTACATTCTTTTATACCAAATCTTACTGGCAACCAAGTTTATTTTAAAGTGCTCTCTTATTCATTATCTCAGTCATTAATAATACATCTATGGCAATATATTTACCAAAAAAATAAGGATCAGCAATAGAAAGTATGTTATTATTCACCTACTGATTCTGGTTACAGTCAAACTAAATCAGCAATAGGCCACCAACATTTATCCTGCAGGGCTTTTTAGCTTCATCTCAGCCTTCTCAGGTCTCAAACGCATGTCAGCAAGGACACAGAGGTAGCCAACATTCAGTAGATTAAGTCTGGCTGGCATCCGGGATCAAGTATTTTGCCTGTGAGCTCAGATTGCATTTGCATCTTTACACAGTCAAACTGCTAAAGAGACCACAGGGATGAAAATGAGGAAGAAGAAGTAATGAAGAGACAGGCAAGTTTGGGGATGGGGGGAGCAGGACTGTGAGCTGATACTGAAGATGGATTTACTCTACTTGACACTAAAGTCTTGCGTCAGGTATAGCGTGGAGGCTCTCAGGGGGGATTTTCCCAGCTACAGTGAAAGAAGAGGAACAAAAACAAAAATAAGAAAGATCCCTCAGGCGGGTGTAGTAAACAACTGTAAGCTAATCGGTAATTGTATATGTAAAATAATCTGATCATTTTAAAGACAGCAAGGTAAAAAATAGAACAAAATTCTCAAGACGGACACAAAACAGCAGCTTTATCTTTACTGGAATATCACAAATAATCTTACAGAGTATGTCACCAGTTCTTCTGACAGCTGCTTTGTTCACTTTGTATTCGTTCTGCTGGGACCTGAGATGAGAAGAGTGCATGTGTAACTTTGGCATCAGCATTATGGACAGCTTCTCAAACCACCAAAGAAAATGAGCTTAAAACCAAACAGGGCTGTAGGTTTAATCTCATTACTCACGCCCTCAACTTTGTCACTGCCTCCAGTCTCCGCAGTGCAGAAAGAACATTTTTCTGTGTGTCAGAAGAGAGGACTTCAAAGGTGTGAAGATCACCTGCAAAACAAAAAACCCAAAAAACTGTGAGTTATCTGCAAGTTACCAGGTAGCAGACAACTCTAGAGTTCAGAGGTCATTCCACACACTCAGTTTTACCTGAGAGGATGAGTTTTGTAGCCAGGTTTTGCACAGCAGGTAGGAACTGCTTCTCCGTAAACACGTGAGCTCCGTTTTCACACAAGTACCTGAAGATCAGCTGGACATGAGGGGAAAAAAAACCCCAAAACATAATTAAAACGTTGGTATATTAATGTGGAAATAAAGTCAAATTATGGTCAAAAAGTAATAAATGCTTTGCCTAAAATTTAGTCAATAGTAAGTTAACAATGTTACAAATAATTTTCATGTTAGCAGATGTTAATGTTTTCCAAATGGTTAATAGTTTAGTTGTAAACCATCTTGACCACCATTTGATGGTTACTGTGAAGTTGCAAGAGATTCTTTGAAGTCATTAAATATTGTACTGTGCATCTATAAATCTATAAGTCTATAAACATTAGACACAAGATGGAAATAAACTGATGTTTGGAATATCCATTTTAAATCACATAAGCAGGACTCGTGTCTTTAGTTTCAGACTCAGTGATATGAACTGCATCTCCTCTCTAAAGATAATCTTAATATATGTAAACCAGGAAGTACACAAAACTGTATTTGTCTTACTAAAAGACAAAAAGTTTTCGATATACTTTTGCTAATGCAGATAAGCTCCCACAAAATTGAACTCTTTATGGTCATAAAATGTCTTAATGACAATATTTATAATTTTTCAAGTTTCAAAGATGCACCTACAGCATGTCTCTTTATGTCATTAGAAACTATGCCATGATTGTTAGTCATAATCTGTTATCTGATAACAGTGGTTAATGTTTAATGACATTTCTTAGAATACAATAGAAGGTCCATAATAAGAAAAAAAACTTTACAACATCTAACCAAGAATCTTCACAACAGTCACTCTCCACGAAATACACTTAATCACAGAGAGAGATACTCAAGTTAGAAGGACCTGATATGAGTCTAAGAAGGGTTGCAGCAGCTTCTGCAGAAAGGATAACACTTCCAGCCCCGTTTCCAACACGGTCACTTCCTGTTCACTCATGTGGACTGCTCCACATTTCTGCAGGAGTGAACATGCCTCGTCAAAGTCCTAAATGATGGAGGGGCAGACATATGCAATATGAGTAACAATAATCTGTCTCATTGTTAATCACACACAAGTGTGTATGAATATGATAGTAGCAAAACACTGAAGCACTATAAGCACAAAATTTCTTTCATTAGCTCTTCCTGGGAATTGGATAAACGAGAGGCTACAGTGACCTTGGCCTTTTACCCAGTTCATGCACAGAATAATCGTGATCCCGACAAACATGGCTGTTACCTGCGATGCCCTGCCAGGGATGAAGATGAATTCATTGGCGAAGACGTCCCGCAGGAAGCAGAAGAAGCTGAACAGCTCATCTGTGAACAGAAAAAAGTTAAACAAGATGTGTCCATTCATGAGACTCAGAATCTGCAACTGCACCTAACATTTACCCTTCTGTGTGCTTTTTGTGATGTGGATGGCAGTAGCAAGTATTCCTGGACGCACAAAGACATGCAACGCCTGATTCCTGTAGGAAACCAGCATCAGCACCGCCGCCGCCGTCCTCATCACACCCTCCTCTGGGCTGAGTGGATCTTGGCTCGCAGGGTCTCCATCCTGAACCAGGCAGACACGGCCCGCTTTATGATGGACGATGGAGTGATGAAGAGCCACGGTGGATGACATCACGTCTGAGTCTGTGGTGTGTGCTGCAAAACGGGTGTAAAGTTTGAGGGTCACATGACCTTCAGAAAGTCATGCGTGCATGTGTGTGTGTTGAAGTGTGCACACGTGCCTGCATGTGTGAATGTCCACACACAGGACACCTGTGAACTGAGACAGTTCAGTGGAGTCCTCTTAGGATAAGTTACTTAAAGTGCATTAATCCACTGAACATCTCCTAAGTGATTCTGGACACTTGTGCCAACTTGCATTCACCTAATCTTTGTGATCCACACAGGACCGGGTCAAAAGGAGCCTATGCAACAGCAAGGAAACTACTCAGTTACTCCTCTGCATTAACAGCGTCTGGTTGTCTAGCAATGCAATATGCTAAGGACACCTGCTGGTCACTGAAGGGAAAGCAAGCTTCATTAAATGCCCACTATAAGCAAAGCCTATATTGTTCTTAACCCTAAGCTTGATGCTGCTGCTTTCTACACAGTATAATTAAAATAAATTGATATCTTTGAAATCCATCTGGCCCACTCACCAGGCCAGTTCAGACGGCCCCTGAAGTCCAGCACCAGCTTCCTGAGCCAGAGTGTTTTTTCCGTGAGCCCATGCCACTGCAAACCCTCTTCTGTTAAAGTTGTGATTGGAGCCTGGAGCAACAGGCAAGCCATCAGAGACCAAGGACTGATCAATGAGCCCTCCTCCTGGGTTCGCACAATCAAATGAGCCACCCAGTTCACACAGTCCTGGATCTCCGTACTTGGTCTCTGTGGAAGATCTCTAAACAGAAAACAAGGTAGATTCTAAAGTTACATACAGGCTTTGAAGGTTTACAACGACAAAAATATTCATTTAAGTTGTATCACTGTTACACTTGTTATGCTTTTGTTGATTTGGTTCATTTTACACTCACTATGAGTAAGAAAAAATAAATAAAAACACATTTCAAAAATGTAAAAGGTGTTTTATGCACTTCATTTGAACTGCTTATATATCACTAATGGAGATTACATTAACAGAATACATAAATGGTAAATCATAAAATCATTTAATACTCACTTTGGTTGGTGTATACTCAGTACTCACAATTTTTAGCTACAGCCAATTGTGACTTTGGCACACATGGCTACCATGTCTTGCATAAACAGAAAAAAAAAGCAAATCTGTACCTTGGTATGAGATTGTACTCGCTCCGATTTATCTTTCCCTCACACAGCTGTCGAACAGACAGGGGGCGGCCAAAGTTCACATGCATGCAGCCATAATCTTCCTGCAGAACTCTGCTAGCTTTAAACAGTCCCTGCAGTGAAAGAGCGAGGGCAAGAGGCCTGTAGTTTCATATCTTTCAGGACCAAAGATTACATGGGAAATGTTATCAAGTCAGCAATGAGACGAAACTTACGGTGGTGCTTTCTTTGGGTTTGGGGACACCCAACAACTCAAGTGCAAGCAATGACTCCTCCACTACTCTGTCATAGCTGATACTAATGGGCACCAGCGTAATGTCAAACACCTCACCTTTAAAATATGGCTCCAGCACCATGTCCATCATACCTGCAGACAAATACAGATGTGGCACCAAGATGCTCAAAACATGTATAAGTAAATATGTAAAAATACATATGGAAATAAAAATAAGTTGAAAAGAATATTCAAATTACACAAAATGATCTAAAAATACTGTAAACTTGTTTGACTTTTCACAATTAAAATATCCTAAACTGTGAGTGCATGATCCCTTGGTGTGCAAAAGTAAAGTACTGTACAATGAAAAGGGTACAATGGCCCTTTAAGGTCAAACCTGTAATAAAACACAACAGAAATAGAAAAAACACAGCTAAATCTCACAAAACAAACCCTAAAAAACAAAAAAGACCTCACATAACACAATGGAAGTGTTTTTGGGGAGACAATAATGTGATGGACCAGCTGTGGAAGTGACAAGCTAACAGTAAACAGCTAATAGCAAACACCTACATTATTAAATGAATCTTTTAAGTGAGTCTAAGTGTAATTGTTTTCATGTTTTGGTCCATCACCTTATTGTCTCTCCAGAAACTCTTCTGTTGCATTTAGTGAAATTTCTTTTTTCTTTCCCTACTTCAATTGTTTTATTCAAATTCTGTTGTGGGTTGTTTTTTCTTTGTTTGTTTTTTCACCATTTCAGCTTTGTTTTATTCAGTTGTATTTTGTCTGCTTGTGCTGGATTTTTCTTTTTTCTGGTGTTTTCTTATCTTGCAGTGCATTTGACCTCCCCGGGCCACCATAGAAAAAGGTCATCATGCTTAACTGCTATAAAATTAAAGCAACAAAACCTAAAAAAAAACAAAAGTCCAAAATAATGAGATGCACACACTTTGATATCCTGGGGAACAGCAACAAAAACAACAAAGGTGTACATTTAGACACTTACCAAGCTTTGGCACCACAGACTTCAGTGTGCGACTCCTGAAACCCTCTACATAAAACTCCAAAGGAGCACATCCTGTCTACAAAAAACACATTAAGCTGTTGGAAGCCTTCTTCTTTTAATTGTTAAAGAAGCTGACTGCCAAAGATGCACTTAGGAATACTTTTAAAAAGTCCTTGTCTTACCCTGACAATTGTTCGGACATATTCTGACAGCACCGCCCAGTACAGCTTGTCAGAGCCGATTGCTCTTCGGATAAAGAAAGCTCCGGAGCGACGCAGAATCTCTCCAACAACCTTCATGCTTGCAAGAGCTTTAAAGAGAAGGAGTCGGAACAAAAAAATAAACAATAATAATAATAATATTTGGATGCTACGATGCAATCAAAATGGATATAATGTTGTGTATAATTAGTATGATTTAAATAACACTTTGTTGTCTTAATTCAAATAGATACTTGCGAATTCCTGCAGCTATGACAGGTATTGGGATGTCGTAGGTGAACAGGATGAAGGAGACAATCAAGAAGTCCACATAACTCCTGTGATTGGGCATCAGGATCACAGGACTCTCCTGGATGGCTTGCTGCAGCTGCAGTGACAGAAAATTTTAACTTCCAAGGTTCTCTGTATAGTAAATAGTAGTAAATACTATAGTAAAGCAAATCTATCAGAATGGTTGTGTGACCTCTAAAGAGCTACTGTTGAAACAAACTGGCCAATAACTGATTAAAGTGTATTGATTTCTGATGAGTCCTGACCATGTTGAGTCCTTCCATGTTGACATAGATGCTTCTGAAGAGTCTCTTGAACACCTTATTGACAGTGTAGGCCATCAGCCTGATAAACCCCAGCTGCAGATTGTGAGACATTTCCTCCAAAATCCCACGAGCCTCTTGTCTCACCTTCTCCACGGATGACCCCGTCTCCAAGGCAATCTGAGAGGGAAAATGTAGGGGAGGAAAAACTGACTATTTTGACAACAAAACAGTAAAAACTATATTTTTTTAATAAATAAAATGACTGACCTCTTTGGCAATATAGCGCAGATACTGGGACTCCAGTACAGCTTTCTTGAGGTCAGAAGTGGAGCTGGATGGGGCTCCTTTGTACGGTTGAGGGTTAAAGGTTCTCAGGGCATAGCCAAGATCAGTTGTGCATCTCCTCTCCTCCAATATATCCGTAAACTCCTCCTCATCCTTCAGGCTTGCAGTGCCTGAATCTTTATACTGAAGGAAGGAGTAAGGTTTATGTTAAAAGTCTCAAAGTTAAGATGTTGGAACATCTGTAACAGGATAGAAAACAACAACAACACTACTAATCTACCAACTCAGTAACGTGGGTACAGAGCAAGATTGTTTTGAATACGGATTTATTAGCACCACATTTTTTATACTGTACACATTCTGCTTTAATTCAAGGGGTCTAACAAATTTACTGCATTACCCATTTAGGAATTATATCCATTTGTATGCACAGCGTCCCATTTTCAGAGGTTATAAATTAATTGGACAGTTGACTGATAAGCAATTTCATGACAAGGTTAGGTTGTTCCCTTGTTATTTCGTAACACATAAAGCTAATAAAATATGTGGCATTGATTCCAACTGGTGAATTTGCATTTTGTAGCTTTTCACTTGAATTTTTATTACAGAAGTTAAATGTAAACTGAAATAAATCTATCAGACACATAGTAAAAAACTCTACAATCTGGTTCATTCTGCAAAAATAATAAACTGCCAATCACAACAACTTCCGAAAGTTCGCGTGTATTTATATTAAACAAAGATTTCCTTGTACCAGAATGACAGTAAGACCAAAGCATGACTAAGAACATGATCCGTGGCGTACCACATCATCTGCCAAACATGGTGGCAGTAACATTATGGCATGGTATGGTATGGTATGGTATGGTATGGTATGGTATGGTTGCTAGTGAAGCTGGATCACTGGTGTTTCTTGATGATGTAAGTACTGATTGAAGAAGCCGGATGATCTGTTAAGTGTACAGGGCTACACTCTCGCCTTGGACTCAGTCAAGTGCTGCAAAATTGATCGGACACTGCAAATGGATGATGACCTAAAGCATACGGTAAAAGCATCTCAAGCAAAAATAAATGGGATGTCCTTTAATAGTCAAACCAGCAGAGCAGCTTTTTAGCTATTAAATTCAAACCTAAAGGCACTTAATGCAAAACTTTCTTAAAACCCTTGAATTAAAGCTGCAAGCTCACAAAAAAAACAGACAAAAACTACAGAAATAAATACATTTTTAAAAATGCTATAATTCTTATAGAGCAGACTGTAGTTTTGTAAGACTCTTTATTTCTTTGGTAAATAAAATAAAATAAAAAAGAGGGGGCGGGGGTAAAAGATAATATATGTGGACAACAACTATTCACCACACTGTTATTTTGAACTGTTATTTTACAACGGGCGCATCCCTATAGTTATCCCATTAATGTGTTAATTGTTTATTAACCTTTTATACAAGCACTAGTTTTGTTTATTTTAACAGTAAGGAAAAACTGACGTATTGTTACTTTGGAAAAGTGGTCTGAGACAAATTAAATTATTAAATCACAAAGTTTATCGAGTTAAAACCATAAAAGTCGTTATCTCCTCGCTGCTCTGTTCTGCAGGCTGCTGTGACCTGCCAACACTGGCTGGTGAAAAACTATTAAGCAACAGCGGCTTACATACAGTCGCTGTTTTTCTTAGTAGGCCAAAGTTTGAGCAGCTTAAGGCGGCCAGGCTCCACAGGACACCCCTGCCTGCATAATTAACAGCAAAAACAAGCCCTGCTTGAAGGCAGACAAAAGCGAACATCGCTACAGGTTTCCTTCAGGCGGTCTCCTTCTGGGTATTATATATTTTATAGTCGCCGCTAACTTTGAAAGGTTTAAAGAAAAGCGTCGACGGGCCCGAGAGAAGATAAAAACAGACGCGTTTAAAACTTGCTTCTTACCGTACTCGTCATTCTTTGCGGACACTAACACTGAAGCTGACTGGTGACTGGCCTCAATGACTGTCTTTCTTGTGCTTGGACGCTATCTTCGCTCCACACTGCGTGAAATATGCAGCACTTCGGGGCCCGGGGCCAATGGTGTGCCTGGGTTTTGGAAACTCCTCCCGCATATTGTAATACTCAACCCTCTGCTCCCAAGTAACCCCCCTCACCCCACGCGCGCTGTTGAGTGCGATAGCTAATGTTTTAAGTGATCTCGAGTTTGTCTGATGTGGAAAAAAATGTCTGAATATTTTTGGAGGAAACATAACCAAGAATTAAACATCAACTGAGCGTGCACTCCACAGGGACTGATTAAATTATCGTTGTTTTTTTTTGTCAGTTTTGCTGGTTTGGAGCATTCAGATGTGCTTAAGATTATTCACATGTGACATTCACGGCAGCTGTCAATCTTCCCAGAAGTGCACTTCCCATCAAATTCACCCTAAAAGGCAACACTCAGAGAAACTGCAAACTCCCCAAGAGTTCCAGGTGTACCGGCTTCAGTTACAATGTTAAATGTACTAGGCTTCTGAAACAATGTCCTTTTGGACAGATGAGAGCAAAGTGGAGATGGTAATGCACAGCCCCACATTTGTTGTGCGATATCTGTGCAAACTGGCAAGCACAGTGGTGGACGGGTCATGATTTGGGCAGCTTGCAGTCTTTGAGTCAATCATGAACTCCTCTGTGTACCAAAGTCTTCTGAAGGCAAATGTTAGACCTTCTGTCCAACAGCTAAAGCTTGGTCAAAACTGAGAAATTCATTAGGACCATGATCCCAAGCCTTTCAGCAAATCTATCAGCATCCCCGTCAAAGTCAAGATAGTAAAATTGATATACTTTGGCAGGACCTTAAGAGAGATGTGCATAAGTAAATGCCCACAAACCTCAATGAAATGAAGCAACATTGTACAGTGGTGGCGTACAGAGTGGGGCAAAATTCTTCCACAGGGTTGTAAGAGACTGATAAAGTCATGCAGAAAACAATGACGTAAAGTTATTGCTGCTAAAGGTGACCATACAAGCTAATAAATCACGTAGAACTACTAGTACTACTACTGAAGTCCTTTTGGTTGACCTTCGCCCTGGCCTCCACCCCTCTGTCCACTCAGTCTCGAGCTACAGACTCAAACATGCTTCACCAGTCAAGAGCAATTGGTATCAGTTTCTTCAGTGGTGAGCAGTCTCAAAATGAAGAGCAACCACAAAAATGAAGGTGAACATTTTTGTAAATCTTCATTTTATTTATGTATTTTTTTGTTGCCGAACAATGATCATCTCATGAGTTAGGCAAGCAGAGGAGTCTTTATTGTTTCTATTCACACATAAAGTGTTTACCCCAATGTCATTTATGAGTAAGACTGCACCAGTTTAACAAGCAACTGTTCAAAAGAGAGCAAAATGCAGATCACGTTCACAGCTAAGGCAAAAATAAAAACAATTTCACGCTACTTTAGCTCTTTCATTGAAAGAATAATAGCATTGTTAAAGCATTATGCACACACACACACACACACACACACACACACACACACACACACACACACACACACACACACACACACACACACACACACACACACACACACACACACCATCTCTTAGAAACTATACTACAGGCTGATAATACTCTGCCAATTTTATTTGTTAAGTGACTCAGTCCCTGTTTACATATTCATATGACCGCATTACATGATATAAAGACCCTTTTTTTCTTAAAATACTATGACCTCTCTTAGCTGCTAGCAGTAGCAGAAGTGTACGCTACATCTTACACAGTCTGCATCTTATACAGTAACGTAGACTACATGAACTATAACAGAAAGGCGAAAAACTGCACCTCACAAACTGAAATCACATTCTCACCACAGCACATGCAGACTCTGAATAGAAAAACAAATATTTCACCAATCCCTCTCGCAAATAAGGAAGACGATGCTTTAAAGTGTTGTGCTTTTCTGTCCTGACACTCACTGGCTCGGTCGCCTCACATATGTGTTGCTACATAGTACAAATGCACGTGGAGAGCTGCACTTCCATGCTGATTGAAGGCTGTGTGTAAACTAAAGAGGACAAAAAATGGCATCGGTTAAATAAATATATAAATAAACGCAGAAATGAAGCCAAATGTAGAATTCAACTGAAGATGCTGGTTTAACTATACTGTTTTAATTTAAGCCATGTATGTATGTGGAAATGTTTACACCACTTCTGGCCCTGCAGAGCAGATGATCACAGTAAGAAAATAAATTCCACGTTGACTATTTGGCACAAATTTAAGTAACCTGCTCTCTCGTTATGATAAACAGAGGCCATAATTCAGCTATAGTGTGTGTTAAAGAACTGTCTAGGTCATACATTGTAGTCTAGCTACTGATATATTGCCAACACTCCCTATAAAATAGTATCCATACTAAGCTGCCTGAATAAAATACTAATATTTTATTCCTCACTACACATACATACTTTTAGTCAGATGACCCCAAAGTCCATCTTTTAATAAAAGTGTGCTTATATCCATCTTGTGAATTAAGACTATTCACAGCAGATTGCTTTACTCGTTTACTAGTTTTACTCTCCGCTGTCCATTTATAAAGTGCTCCATCTTCTGTTGAAAAAACAAAACGAAAACTCAACAATTATACACTCGCACACATCATTCTCCAACCCTCTGCTACATCTCAAGCACACCATCATTTAGTCCTTGCTCCAAAGGCCAGAGGTAGTCGGTCAGCTGCTGGAGCTGGCGGTCTGTTGAGGTGTAGTTTCCTGACTCTCCACCAGGGGGAACTGCTCCCTCCAGTAGGTGAAGTGGCTGTAGGTGTCCGAGCAGGGGAAGTCAGAGGAGGACGCTCGGGCCTTCAGCGGAAACACGTGGTCAACGACCTCGCACAAACGTACGTAGCTGAAGAGAAGAGAGGAGAGCGAGATGATGCAGTGATGCTGTAAGGGCCATGAGAGCAATCCAGTGGGACCTGGGTGAAGGACTTACGATGAGATGTTGGTCTTGGCGTGCTCCTGCACCAGCTCCCCTTTGGGGTTCACTGTAAAAATCCTGTTTAGTGACACCCCAACTTCTTTGTATGAGTATACATCCTACAAAGACAAGAACAGGGGCATTTTTAATGTTAGATATACTGGATATTAGACTTAAACAGTGCAAAAAATACCTAAAAAGCTTCAATTTACCCTCAGTGAACATCCAAACTCACTTTTATGGTGAGAAATAGACTAAACTATAAGCAAATATAACTGTTTGTAAGCTCTGCAGAGCCGCATGTGAGTTACCGTCGGTCTGTTGCCGAATGCTGCGTAGAACGGCTGCTTGTTGGGGTAGAAGAGGTTCTTGATATCAGTGAGACACTCTACCTTGAACTTCTCCGGCTTCTTCTCTATCACCTCCCTGTGAAACACAATCAGCACTGCACGATGAGTTCCTCCTGCATCCTCTCATGTACTAATATAGAAAAACAGATGCACGTTTGTGATCTGAAATACCTGTGCAGAGCTGAAAAGAGGCTGCTCGGGCTCAAGAGGACGGGGCCCATAGGAAGCATAGTGCCTCTCTCGTTGACCCAGTTGAGGTAACCTCTAGTCATGTCAGCCATGCCGATCGCTCGGGCTGAGCAGTACAGGAACTTGTAGCCATTTCTGATGTGGAGAGGAAGAGATTAATATTAACCAATTTGTGTCAATAGAGAGTTGAAATTACTAAATAATTTCTTTAACTTTGTAAAAGCATTTCTTTAAGAGCTTTATTTTATTTCTATAAAATCTCCTTTATGCTTTACTTTAAAACTGAGAGTAGACTGTTAACAAAGTAGTTCTTACTGGCTGACTTTGTGGTACAGCTGAGCAATCCCCTGGTGTGTCCAGTCTTTCCCGAGTGTGGGCAGGATATGACCTAATGTGTCTGACCTGGAGACAAATACAAGCAAGCGTTATTAAAAATGCATTTTTTTGCACTTGTGTAAAAATCTAATGATGTTTTATGTCATAGTCATCCAGATTTAAAACCCTTTGGAATACTTCTCATTGTTGGAATATATAAAAGCATCCTCTGTTTAGTCTGAGAGAGGATTTAAATGTCACAATAACTGGAAAAGTACCTGCTAGCTCTCTATTAAATGCTACCTTTGCAAGAAGCTGCATATTTAATCTTCTGATCAGAATGACAAATTGCCTCATAATCAGCAGTGAATAAATGTTACAGATGGAATAGCCGTGAAGAGTTTATTCATCACACTGAACCCTGCTGTGCACAGAGTTGTACAGCATGCAGATGAACCTAATACTGGAGCCACTTCCAGTAGATTTGCCGTCCAAACTAAACTCCATTATGCATTAAAAAAAAACAAAAACAAGACACACGCACCTGGTAATGGTTCCATCTATGTCGGAGATAATTATCTTGTCATCCCAGTTCCAGAGGTAGATGGTGCCTTGACAGCGACAGGTTCCCTGGTACTGAGTGGTGACGCTGAACACGACATCGTTAGGCCCGTCTTGCAACTGAAGAGACAGCTGGGAAATTTGGTGAAGGGGGTGAAAATCCATGAAAAACCACTCAGAAAGGAAGAGAATTGTGTTATAGCTGCACCATTTGGGCTTGTCAGGTGGATCTTTACTGCTGCCATCTTGCTCAAGCTGGTAACTCATTCTTTTATGCTTCTTTTTTAATGTTTGAGCTATCTCTCTATCATATCCAAACTTGTGCTTTAACTTGTGTGCTCACCAGCTGCTCTGATGTGAGTCGGAGAGTTTTCTTATAAGACACGCCTCCCGTTGTGAGTACCGGCTCTGTCTGTATGAGGGAAGAGTTCTGCTTGGCTTCCCGGTGGTCCTCATCACTAGAGGATGACTCTTCTTTCAGTCTGTCATCAGAGAGGTGAACAGGGCATTTATATGCTTCAATATAAACCTCAGTAAGTGAGCAAGGACAATTTTGAGCCAGGAATGCTCTCTTACCTGCTTGTCATATTCCCAACCTGCTCAGCAGTGCAACAGGCCCCACGCTCAGAGGCTGAATCCTATAGGTAATAAAAACAGTGCCAGGTTGGTGTTTATCTGGCGCGTAACTTGTTCACAATTAACATAGCTGCCGCTTTAAATTACCGATTTGGCACTGCTGTTCTTGCTTCTCCAGGAGAACCACCACCTTCCTGCTTTCTTGGGCATCTTCTCCTCCATGATGTTCTCCACTGCAGCCTGAAGCAGACCACACACACACACACACACACACACACACACACACACACACACACACACACACACACACACACACACACACACACACACACACACACACCAAGCAACCACAACACAAAGCCATAAAGACACACTTAAAAAATAAAGCAAACTATACCGTAAATCAACAAACACTGAGGCAAAACCAAGAATGTGCCTGAGGCCGAAGCGGGGGGAAATACACCAACAGAATAAAAGTGAAAGCTTGTGTAGAGATATTAAAGGGGGGAGGGGTGTTTAAAACAAAAAATAAACATACAGAGCTGTAGCCCAGAACACTGGTCAGACAGCAGAGGAGGAACTGTAAGGTTGAGTGAATGTAATTAGGGCAGGAGGACTAACAGATGGATGGAGGGAGTAATAAAATAAGATGGGGAGAGAACAAAGGAGAAAACAACATTTAGCTTGAGAGCAAAAGTTTGGAAGACATTTGTTACACAATGTAAATTTTGTCTGCAGTAGCAAAAACTGAACACAGTGAGGTTTGAGGTCCACAGACTCCACATTAGGCCTTATGTTATGTAAAGTGGTGCAGTACCGGGATCAGTCAGAAGGGGGAATACTTCTCATGTAATCCAACCCAACTTACTGACTCCTAAATATCTGTGCAGCGTCTGCAATCAACTCTTACCTTTGGCAGAGGCTTCTGAAAGGCTTGCATAGCCAGCACAAGCGGAGCTGCAGTGTTCCAATTATAGTACCTGTGGGAGATAACAAAATGTATTTTTAACCCTTCCATAAATGCAGCAAAACACATGTTTTTCAGCCAATTTTAGCTCATTAGGCCAAAGAGTTGTGCTAACGCTGCTGTTTTTGCCCGCAGTGTGTGACACATGAATCCATTCAGTACACTCGAATGTCTTACTTTGAGCCAATTTTCACCACTAAGTTGGGGTCGTCGATGATAGAGGGGTTCTCTGTGAACTGCTGATAGGACACGGTCTTCTTATAAAATTGCTCTGTAAAAGGAAGGGAGAAGAAAAAAAAACCCACACGTTACTTATTCCCCATGCTTACAACACAGTGTCTAAAGTGCATCTTGGAGTCGTGTCATGTCACGTGATCGTTTACCTTTCGTGATCTCCCTGTTGTCATTGAGCCCCCCACACAAAGAGATGGCAATTGATGGCAGGTCAGACATGGGATCGCAGTAACTGTCTACTCCACTGTCTCCTCCAGAGCTTACAGACTGAGGAGACTGACTGGTGCTGTGGAGGCCCGGATCCGAGATGCTCCTCACTGTTGCACCAGTGTCACTGCAAAAAAGAAAAAGAGGAGATACTTTTGATAAGAATCTCGCTGATCATTCTGCACAGTTCAGAAATACAACTGTATGAAACTTTTCTTAACATGAAAGCGTGCGTGATGTCCAAATACCTCTTAGGAAAATAAAGGGCTGCCACTTCCGGTTCAAGCTCAGTGATGTCGTCTAGATAAATTCCATCAGAACCAAGATGGCGACTCCTTTTATCTGCAAAAGAGCAAATTCATTTTCAGCCTCTTAGATTTTTCCCCCCCGACTGATTTATCCAGAAGCAAATCATTTGCCAGCTTGATCTCTGTGAGAGGGTCTATAGATGGATTATTATGAGGCTGTAAGCTTCCTTGTAGTACCAGATCCGTTCACCTGGCCCCTGTTTATCTTTGCAATCATATGCAGCGATTCAGACACATTTTTGGCTGTAAATCCATCTTATATTGCATCTTATCTTATACTACGGAGAGCAACTGATTGAGTTTGAGCAATTTGCAGTGTGAAGCTGCAGCTTCTCGACGTAACACAGTGCATTAAATGATACGTGGGGAAACCTTTTTAAGGTTTACCTTTTTTCTTTGACGGAGAGTCTGCTTTGCCTTGTGGACGGGGTGAAGTGTCCTCCATGTCGGCCACCATACGAGCTGCCACGCCTCCCACTGTTGTAACTTGCATCGCCGAAGTTATCGTTTGAGACTCCATCCCAATGGATTCTGCATCGACCATTTCCTCTGTGTGCATCGTCTCTGTCGGCATCAGCAGTCGCAGTGCTGGTATTTCCGAGCAGGGTCCGCACTGTTCCGAAGACACCTCAGGCGTAATCACACGGAAGTGCGTGCTTTCAGACACCGGGATAGATACGGGGCAAACTGGTGGAGGGCTGGACTTCAGTGGAAGGACAGATGGCTACAAGAGTGGAGAAGAGGATGATGATATGAGCTGAAGAAATAACAACACTGCAGATTAGGGTATCAGGATTAAGGCTTTCCTACCATGGCGGCCTGAGGCAGCTCTCCCCACGCCCAGTGCATTTCTGGATTCTGATTGTCTGTGTTTGACGGTTTGCCAATTAGCTCAGAATCACTCTTGGGAGATGTGGGGCGAGAGTTTCCAGGACTAAAAGAAAAAGAGATTATAGCATTTCCACATTTATTTCATGGATTTATAGCATTTACTGTAGGTGTGAAAGTATTTTGTGTGAGTCGAGCACCTCTGAATGGGACTCCACTCCCCATCTGAACGAGTGTACATGCCAGCCTGTTTGAAAGAACTGTTGGTCGAACCAACTGTGTTCTCCTCTCTAGAGACATCCCGAGATGAAGACCTGGAGTATAATCACAAAGACGAGTTAGTCAGGGTTTTCTTTACTCTCTCTTACACTGTCAGGTGATCATCCTCATCCTCTGCATGGGTATTTGATTAGTCCTTCACCATTTCCCTTCACTCCTCACGGCCAGCTCTTACCTGTTGCTCTCCATTTCTGCCACTTCATCCGAGCTGATGTCTATGGGGAACATGTCTTCGTCCGCGGAGTAGTCTCCACTTTCCTCTCTCCTCAGGCTGTCCGCCCGAGCCTTCCTCCTCCTCTTCCTCCTTTTCTTCATCATCATGTTACTGTTCTCGCCATTGCTTGCCACGGAGCACAGATTCTGTATGGGTGTCCCGGAGATCTTCCCCATCAAAACAGGTCCATCTGATAGGATAGGAGAGGTGGCCAGGTAGGAGGGAACCACTTCCTGTTAAGACAGGAAACAGGAGTGAAACAATGCCGAGCAGACAAAGAGCCTGAACGTTACACCAAAAACTACCCACATGAGGAAATCTGTTTGGATTTACTGTCAAAGCTTTAGGTCTGCACTGAAATTGGGTGCTGTAGGAGTGTTGCTGACTCCCCTACTGTTCACACTTTGATTTTTGTAACGCAGAACAACATGTGATAGTGCAACCTGCACAGCTATTATCTCCTGCTTTGACATGAAGCTATGTCAACCACTGAGAAACAAAAGATAACAACACTCTGCATAAAAGTAGATTATAATCATTGCAATAAATCCCCCACTCCATAGTTAGTGTATCGCATGACTTTGGTCTGAGACATAGGTTTGCAATTAACTGCCAAACTGCAAAAACCTCCACAGAGGAAAGGGTTTGCCAAAGCAGAAGCAGACTCTGTTTCTCAGTTCTGGTCACTTTTATGATCCCTCCTTCTAGGAAAAGAAAAGAGTTTTCCAGGAGGTCTCCTGCTGTCCATCCAGGGGAACATAAATATGTGTGTGCAGACTTAGGGGAAAAACAGAAAGCGAAGACAAACTGACGTATAACACCATGATTTGTGGTCTGACAACAATGCCTCACGTTTTGCTTCCCTGAGCCAAGAAAATGGGTTCAGAGAAACAACGCTCCTCCCCTAGTTGCTCGTTCAAGCCTGAGAATTTGACACCACCCAGGGGAAAATAAATCAGACACTTCCCTCGTTACAGCCAGCCCCAAGCTTCAGTACTTTAGAGCTTGTTTTTATCTTTTTCTGCATGCATCCTGACGTGCATACAAAGCCAAAAAGAGAGAGAAAGAGAAAGAAGATGAGAGTACATGCAACCAGGCTCTTTAAAGCTGCAACTGAACCTCGCAAAACCAAAATAAAATTAAACACTGACTTTCCAAAAAACTGAGGAAAAACGGCTTTCCGTGAAGTTTTGTAAACATAAAAAGTAGAAATGTAGGTCAGACTGGAGGAATTCTGACATATCTTTAACTCGCCAAGCTCTGAGCATTTTTCTAATACTTAAGCCAGTTTCACAAATACTGCAATACCGCAAACATTTAAATTTCCAGAAGCATATTTATCCAGTTTCCGATTTATCCTCATGCTCCCAGTGTTTGACATACTTCCAGGTCATAAAGCCTTGGTGAGTAAATTCTGCGTTCTCAGCTCTTGCTCGCTGATAAACAAAGGCAGTCGGTTTTTAAAAAAAGGAAAGGGGAGAAATTCCTGGGTGCTGTGCCAACTCTGCACACAGTGCGACTTTGTTCAAACTACTATCATTCCGAGTAGGAAAAAGAAAGTTTGGATAACACTTTTCAGTTGCAAATGGGGAGTGTGTGAGCGCAGGGTGTAAATAAAGTGTTATCATTTGAATCTTGGTTTTATTTGAATCAAAAAGGCCACATAAAGGCGGAAATGGTAAATGGCCTGTATTTGTATAGCGCTTTTACTAGTCCCTAAGGACCCCAAAGCGCTTTACACATCCAGTCATCCACCCATTCACACACTGGTGATGGCAAGCTACATTGTAGCCACAGCCACCCTGGGGCGCACTGACAGAGGCGAGGCTGCCGGACACTGGCGCCACCGGCCCTCTGACCACCACCAGTAGGCAACAGGTGAAGCGTCTTGCCCAAGGACACAACGACCGAGACTGTCCAAGCCGGGGCTCGAACCGGCAACCTTCCGATTACAAGGCGAACTCCCAACTCTTGAGCCACGATCGAAATGTACTGCCTTTTATATGGCTACAAATATAACAGTCTTTTAGGGTTTTTTATATAAAGTTCTTCACTGCTGTGTCATTTTCTCACCTGTTCATTTAAGCAGTTCCACATGAGATCAGATGATTTGGCCAAATTAGTTAATCAAAATATAATTACATGCAGACAGCATTATGCTTCGCGGAAACGCTCCCAATCGTTACCTGATCATTTTCTGTTTCTTGCACAAAAAACGCCTCGCCGTTCTCCCCAAGCTTCATGTGGAGATCTACTGGTTCTCCGTTGATTTCCATGTCCACCTAAAAGCAAAAGGGTGAGAGCTGAACAAACTAGAACATTAAACTTTTCCTCTAAAGATGCCCTTGTTGTTGTTGTCGTTGTTTTTTTTTTTATCTTCTCACCACTTTCTCTCGGGACCGTAGGACCCCCAGCTTGCCAAAGCGCACGTGGAATGGCGAGCACTGCAGGGAGCCATCGGGCTGTCTCACAACAATGACGTCGATGCAGCCAGAGAGGGTGGCGGGATTGAGGCCTCGGTACAGCTCTTTGACCTGGACAAACACCTGGCCCGCCAACTGGCCCACGAAATTCATGGTTTGACGGGTCTGGGGGAAGTGAACGGATTAAAATTATTTGCGTAAGTCACCTCTTCCTGAACTCGGCCAACTTTCAAAAGTGGACGCGCTTATGAGTGGGCATCTGCCGTAGCAATCTTCAGCCCGTGAATCAAAGCACTGGTGACATAACTCTCACCCCGCTGGAAATAGGGCGAGCTATTCCAACACTCTGAGGTAAAATAAGCTTTCTGTATGGATAAGAGATGAAGAAGGAGTTGAAGCTGTTTCCTGATCTGTAATTACAAACTGTACAAAGAACCTGTTACCACTTTTGACCTTACTGTCTCTCTTACATCTTACATCCCCTCGGGCCTCATACTGTGAGTCTGTAAAGCCTTACAACTGTTTTCCATTCACACATCAAAGGTCAAAGGACAGACTAAGTTAGACCAGACTGTCAAGTCATGTGTATATAATGTAATACAGTAAATATAGCATGAACTCAATGCATAAAACCCCCATCCACCCCCTTATGTATTTTTTTTAAGCCCATTTGAGTCAAACAACCTTTCAACACCAACAGGATTTAGAGTTCCCCTTAAAAAACAAATGTAAATAGAAACATTTTATAAATAGTTCAGCTTCCATTTCTAGCCCCGCGCTGGTGAAAATTGGAACATATTTAGCGTCTTATATTTGGCCGTAAGCAGGCTACAGAGGGTAAAGACTGACTGCTATTACGATTTGTATAGCTTCTTGTAACAGACAGGATGAGAGTGCTGGAGGTGGTGATCCAGGGAAAGATGGCCTTAAATATGTTGGAAAAATGCCAACATATCCTACCCCTTGAGGACATGTGAACAAGAGACGAGGCCCTGTCTGAAGAACAGAGACACCGACTGTTAAATCTTATAAAAGATCTCTTCTAAATTACCTTTGCTGTATTAAATTATTAACTGAATTTTCCACCGGGGCGTTGTGTTACGACACTGTTGACTTTCAAGCAGAGGACTTTTAGTGCAAAATACTGTTACACAGTACAGTGCAGCCTAATCTAAAAATAGATGTCTTGTGTTTGTTCCTCTTTTTGTTTCATCTCAGTGTCTCTGAACACTAGCAAAATACTCGGGCTGGGTTTCAGAAAAAGAGCTCCTCCATCTAAAGAAGACCTTTTATGCACTTTTTCAGCGCCACATTTGTATCCTTTAGAATAGCTTAGTATTATTCACAGTTGAAAAGAATCCTTATTTATCTTAAACTGAGCCTTTATAAAGCCTGAGCATCCACCACTGGAACAGTGTATATATGACAGGAAACATGGAAGAAAGTAATAGATCCACTCTTTGTATTAATTAATTAATTAATTAATTTTTAGAATTATAGTGTGGATGCTATTCATTAATGTAATTAGCACTACTCTCTGGTACGATTACTGTTTACTATTCAACTTAATCTCATTTTTATTATATTTGTTTGGGGTTTTTTTTTAATCACCGTTGTGTGCAAATTTTTTCATTGTATAAGGCTCACAGTATATGCCTGTGGCACATCCTGCTCTGTGACCAAATAATTTCCCCAGTGGGATCAATAAAGGATCCATCCATCCATCCACTTGTGTTTAGCTGTGGTATGTTCATTTGGAAGAGTCTGGCTGAACAGCTTAGCAGATAATGTGTTCAGTCCCACATCAATACACAGAAACACACAGTACAAGATGCAATCTATTCCTGATTATGTAAGAAAATAAAACCTTCTACATGTAAGGAAATTCCTTTATTTAAATGTTTAAATAAAAAACATGTGATGTGACAAATCAGCTTCCATAACGCATGTTTAAACACCTAAAAGTGTAATAAGGTCTAATCGATATGGTAAACAGCTGACTCATATACCTCCTGACAGGGCAAACGGGAATTTTTTGTGATGAATGAAAAAAGCTTAATGAGCGTAAAGACAGATAAAAGACACACAAGTGGCCAGCGTGGTTATAACAGACATCTACAGAGTAAATAAAGACAGTTTATCATCGGTTTCATCTCAGAGTCAGGTGCAGTCAAATATACATAAACAATCCAAAACATACCTGTTTGAGCTGAGGGGCTGCCTTTTAACCAACACACGGGAGACGAGCGTTTCATCAACCGGGAATAATAAAACAACGAAACATTTTAAAAGACCTCCTGTTCCTCGATACAGGTGATGTCTGATGCCCGGATGCAGCTCCTGGGAGCATGGAGCAAAAACGCTACCGTTTAAGTTAAAGCGTTGACTCTTCCTCTCTAAGCGAGTCTGTTCCTCTCACTCAGGAGTCCTGTCACTGGGTGACGTCACTTGCAAAAAAAACCCCGACCCGTTAGTTGGCCAATCAGCGTCGAGCTGTTGAGTTGCCAAGAAGAAAGAAAAAATCGATTCAATTGCCACAGTGGCAACAAAATTACCCTCTTTCTTACTTTGTCGGAGCTCTTCTGTGCCTACAGAGTGACTTTATGCTCTTTCGTGACCGTTTACATCCAGTCGCATTAAACTTGTAACCCTGATAACAAAAAAAATAAATCTACAGCAAGACATCTCACTTTACTTAAGTCTTTGACAGCGGGAAGCAGTGGAAGCTTCGTAAGCGTTTAAAGTCACCAGTCTGTCAGTCAGGTCTGATGCTGTGAGGTGATCTTTCTAGCCAATCACAGCTCTGCCTCGTAACACATGCCATGTTTGCTTACAGCGCGAGACCCTCCAGTGAGACTGTGCGAAGAGGATGTGGTCGGCTCGTGGTTAGTGAGATTAGGACACTAAACATAAGCAAAAATAGGTATTTAATGTAGAAAGATGCAAACGCTGAGTTTGCAAAGACTAACATACTCGAGAAGGAAACAAAGTCAGGATGTAAATGCACCAATTTCATTTCTAATTTAAAAAAAGCGGCTCTACTGTCATTAATGGTACAATTACATTACTGCCAAAACCACTCTGTCTGTATCTCTGTGCCTCAGAGCCCAAAATCCTGACAGCAGACTGCTTCTCCCCTCATGCTCCAGGACAAATACTGGACGGGGTTACACGCTACAAAAGCCTCACGTGCAGCTCTTCTGCAACCAAACCAAGCTCAGCCTGTGTGTCTGGGAAAATGTGTCTCTGAGTGAACACGATCTAATTGTTTTTCCAGACTGTGAGGCAGAAAGGGGAAGAGTGTGTGTCTTCATAGTAGTTTTCCATCACAACTTAAAATGAGCGTTTATTGTTTTAGGTTTGCACTTTCGCAACCATCCTTTTTCAAATTCTGACGGTTGGTGTCAGGAAATATGAGGCGCTCTTAGTCATTTTTTTCCTCAATGCAAATTTCAAATGGAAGTAATGCAAATATTTTTGGCCAGGATGCTTTTAATCTCGCTTTTGCAGAGGTTTACTTTATTACACCCTATGGTCATCTTTACTCACTGGCCACTTTATTTATTGTTAGCACCTCGTTTTGCCTTCAGGGGCGCCTTAATTCTTCATGGTACAGATTCCATTCTCCTCAGACCTGAGGCATCAGTAGGAGACTTCCACCCAGAGAACTGGCCTCAATTAATGTTTGTTCACTTCCAGACCATTCTCTGTAAACCCTACTAATGGTTATATGGAAAAATCCCACTCGATCATCAGTTTCTGAAATGCTCAGACCAGCGTGTCTGGCACTTAAATCAGATGCTCAGTTTGAACTTTGGTGGGTGATCCTCACCATGTTTACATACCTAAATGGATTGTGTTGCTGCCACGTGATCACATATAAGCAACAAGCCTTTTAAGCAGGTGTACCTAAAAAGGGGTCAAAACAACTCATCAGTGTAAAACATGTTATGCTTACACTGTTACACTGAACGCCAAAACACTTTCGCTTTGTTTTTTTACATAAACTATTTTAAATATCTGCAGTAAACACCCTGTCCTTTAAACACTCGATGTTACACATACCGATGTATATCTGTACCATCGGTAAGCCTATCCCAGTGACAAACGCTGGCGTCACTGGACCCTCCGAGGATACATGAGCCACATAGCTGCCGACATGTTTCCAAGAACACGTTGTTTTGCCAGGCAAACTCAGCCAGCGTTGTACACTTTTAAAAAAGCACATGATATCAGTTTAATTTTCAACATGAATGGTCAGAGACGTGACATGTGTCAGGCTACAAGAAACCTGCTGACATGTGACAGTCTCACTTGCCTACTCGGCTGAAGAAAAACATCAGCTTCAAATTTCTACTTGGTGCATTTACACTGTTGTAATAGACCTCAACTGGTGAACATGTAAGCTGTTCTTGTTCTTTTAGGACAGCCCCGCTAAGGGGAAATCATTTTTGCTTTTGTGTTCTCACACCCTGTGAGGCCAAGAGGAAGTGATGACTTGTGAGATGTCAGTTCACTGCCTTCCTAAGCAGTGGTCACATACTGTACTTACAATGTAAGGGTGTAATAGCACACTGTCCATTCTGCAGACAACGTGCTACATTTAACATTTAACATTTAAATGAATTACTGATTTACAGGTAAAATGTTTGCTTGTCCTGTCATAGATCTGGTCATGCACTTTAATACATACAAAAAATGCAGCGAAAGGTGCTTGACAGTCATTTTTCACAAATGACTCCACCATAAACCGGACTTACTCAACACAGTTTGCCTCAGGTATTACTAATTCTTGTTAAACGACATTTTAATTGAGTCAGTTGTTAAAATAATATAGGTTTCTGATTGGCTGAGGCAATTCTGGCCTGAGGATCATGAGACAGAGGCTGAAAAGACTAAACTCTGACTCAGAGACTAAAAGGAAAAATAATGAGCTTTTCCAGGGCTTATGGTTGCAGATTGTTTTTAAAAAGTCATTTAAGTTAACTGTAAGATGTCAAACAAATACGGAAAAACAAAAAGGAAAACATCTGCTGTCTTTCGGTGTTGTGGATGCATTTGTGAATATAGTTGATAACAACTGCTGTAGGGTATCTCGTAACTTTTACTTGACCTAATGAGTCTGAGCCCGTCATCTTCAGTTTCAGTGGTAACGTCTAGTCTTACACTGGTGGATTATGGAAAAATACAACCCCGCTCTCCCTGCTTCTACTCAGAGAACCTACTGCATGACTTTGAAAGGTTGTCGTGACTATTTTATTCATGTTCACATTGCACAAATGCTGAAACACACAAACAGGTATAACTTGCTTTAAGCGTTATTCATGCTTTTGTGTTTTTTTCCACACATGCAGATGATTTTCTTTTTTCTTAAATCGCTTTACCCAGCTCCAGGTGGTGTCAGTGGCATAGTTCTGAGCAGCCTCATCTAACTCGTCTCCATCTTCTGCTGATATCATGATTCCATAGTGTGTTTAATCCCAGCGGCAGATGTTTGGTCTTTGCCACCTCTCGATAGATATGAGTCTGGTCTGCTCAAGAACTTGTATCCTTACTCTCTCCGCGCATGTCAAGTGTCTGACTGTTGAGTGCAAGTGAACAGTGTCTTACTAAATTTACCCAGGCCCCCTGGTTGGAAACCTGAGCTGGGTCTGGAGTGGTCATCATGCACCAGACCCTTTGATTTCTTAGGCATTTGATGAGGGGGACACCTGCTAAAATTGCATTTTAGTGGAACTGGGCATCTTCCCTTTAGACATGATCACACAAGAATGACACAATAAGCTGCACTGGCACAGAGATCTACCTAATAAGACATGCCTGACAGTGCCTTTTAATATGTAAATGTCTCATTAGTTCAGACTGTGCCACCTGTTGTGGGTGTTGATCCTTTGTTGACAGTATAGTGTTGTTGCATCACGTTGAGACAAGACCACCTGTTGCATTGGGTGAAATCCAAGACTCCCAAGTACCCAGTGACTCTTCCAGTGATTACTGTAATTAATATTAGACTATTATACACAGTGTGTTTGAACTGATGACCTTTGTTAGTCTAAGGGGTGGGGATGGGGGGGCTCCTTAGTCTAAAACACTGTTTGGTGGGTGTTATGTGTCAAAGTGACATTCACACGAGTGCCAAGGATTCCCAGCAGCACATTTAATTTTAAAGAGATGAAATGTATTCATAAAGTATTTGCTATATTAGAAGAGTAGAGTTTGCTACTCCCTTCACAGAAATGTGCAAACCAGACTCATCATGACAAAAGTTGGAGAACTGAGTGCAGAACTGAGGAAGGGTACAAAGGTCATTCAGTGTCAGCTCATCAAATGTCTCCCACCTGACCATGTGAGATTTTCTTGAAAAGTGACACTACAGCTAGATAAAAAGAGTTGTTCCTTTCATATTAAAGCTTTAATGTCTATTAAACATGTAAGGACGTTCCCCTTCACTCTGGACCTAACAGCCTCCACGCTAATGTTAGCATCTCTGTGCTTGTGCTGCTAGATTTTCAGTCCTTTCCGGGAGCTTCACTACCACCCGGGCATCACTTTCCAGCCTCGCCAGAGATACATCCATCGCGGGTCCCGCAGGATTTTCCATAACTCCAATGGAACTAAATCGTTCTGGTCTGCTACTCGCCGCCCTCGCAGGAACCCTGATCGGGCTGTCAACCATCGATCTCTAGCCCACCTGCCCAGGGCGCCCACTGCGATTAGCAAAAAAGAAGATACTCCACTCAACTTCGGTCTTCTAAACATTCGTTCATTGACAAGTAAGGGACCTCTCATCCAAGACCTCCTATCTGACCGTAAGTTTGACTTTTTCTGCTTAACTGAAACCTGGCAACAACCTGATGACTTTTCTCAGCTAAACGAATCTGCTCCTCTGGGGTTTGTTTACTTTTCTAAACCCCGCTGCTCAGGTCGTGGGGGTGGTCTCGCGATCCTTTTTCGCCAGCACTTGAAAGTCCTGCCGGTTAATGTTGATACCTTTAGTTCTCTAGAGGTCCTTGCATGTGAGCTGACTGGACCCATTCCCACTATCATAGCTACTGTATACCGCCCCCCCAAACCTAACCCTGTCTTTCTCAGTGACTTTGCTAATCTACTAACCCATCTTTCATCTCTCTCCCCAAATGTGATCTTGGTGGGAGATTTCAACATTCACATGGACAATAATGACCTTCTGCTCACCAGAGACTTTTCCTCCTGTCTCGAAGGCTCTGAATTTAAACAATTTATCGATTTCCCCACTCACTCTAAAGGACACACCCTGGACTTGGTCTGCTGTTCTGGTCTTACTCCCTCGAATCTTTCTGCTACTAAAATCCCCATAACTGACCACTTCCTCCTTTCATTTAACCTTACTCTCTGCTGCTCTTCTACCAAGTCAACCCGTCTCATTTCGTTCCGCAACATCAAGAACATTGATATGGACATTCTCACTACCAGTTTGGACAATCTTCAGATTCCGGACTTCTATTCTACTCCTGATGATTTGTTGTTATATTATAATAATTGTCTACGCACTGTCCTTGATTCTCTGGCTCCTGTAAAAACCCACTCTGTTTCCTTCACTTGCTCTGCTCCCTGGTTTACCTCTGACCTCCGAGCTCTGAAGGCCAAAGCTCGGCAGCTAGAGCGTAAATATAAGAAATCTGGTTTAACTGTTGATTCAGAAATCTATAAATACCATGTACTTCAGTATAAAGACTCCATTAACAAGGCCAAACAAAGCTTCTACTCTGGTATTATCAGTTCTTATGAGGGTAATGCTAGGACTCTGTTTTCAGTTTTCAACAAACTAATTCAACCCCCCAACGCTTTACCACCGCACTTCTATTCCTCTGAAACATGCAACTCCTTGATGCTGTTCTGGACTACGAAAATCGATAACATCCACCAGCAACTCAGATCAAATGTTGTGTCTACGCCCTCTCCAGAACCTTTTCTCCTTTTTGAGCCGTTTTCCACTTTTCATCTTCCTGATTTATCTGATATTTCCGAGTTAATATGTAAATCAAAACCTGCCACATGTCATCTTGACCCCATGCCCATGGGGCTTGTGAAATTCTGCCTCTCTTCTTTACTCCCACTCATCTGTGCTATCATTCACTCTTCTCTCACCACCGGTATCGTTCCCTCCTTATTGAAGACTGCTCTAGTCACTCCTATACTGAAAAAACCTTCTTTAGATCCTAACAACTTTAACAACCTCCGTCCGATTTCCAATCTACCCTTCATTTCTAAGATACTCGAAAAAGTGGTTGCAGCTCAACTTCATTTACACCTGGTTAATAATAACATCTATGAGAGATTTCAATCTGGTTTTCGCTCATGTCACAGTACCGAAACTGCTCTACTTAAAGTCACTAACGATCTCTTAATCGGAGCTGACTCTGGTCTTCTCACCATTCTCGTCCTTTTAGATCTGAGCTCAGCCTTTGACACCATTTCTCACTCTGTCCTTCTAAGCAGACTTTCCTCTCTCGGCATCTCTGACACACCCCTCGCCTGGTTTCAATCATATCTCCTCGACCGTTCCCAGTTTATTCAACTAAGATCATTCCGCTCTCGTCTATTCCCCGTCACCTCTGGTGTACCCCAAGGCTCAGTTTTAGGCCCTCTTCTCTTTATAATATACATCCTCCCTCTAGGTACCATCTTCCGCAAATTTGATCTTCAGTTTCACTGTTTTGCTGATGACACCCAGTTATATCTCTCTTGCAAACCTGATTCCTCCCTCCCACCTTCTTCCCTTACAGAATGTCTATCCGAGTTAAAATCCTGGTTTACCTCTAATTTTCTAAAGCTCAATGAGGATAAAACTGAGATCCTCCTTATTGGCACCAAATCCAACCTTTTGAAGGCAAACCATTTCTCACTCACCATCAATAACTCCACAGTTCTCCCTTCTCCTCAGGTTAAGAGCCTTGGTGTCATCCTAGACAGTTCACTTTCTTATAAATCACACATCAATAACCTCACCCGTTCTGCCTACTTCCATCTACGTAACATTAACAGATTGCTTCCTTCTCTTTCCACCCAGTCTACGTCCATTCTTGTACATAGTCTTGTTACCTCCCGTATTGACTACTGCAATTCTCTTCTGCATGGTCTCCTCCAAAAATCCCTCCATAAGCTTCAACTGGTTCAGAACTCTGCTGCTCGCATTATCACCAGAACCCCCTCCTACCAGCACATCACCCCTGTTCTTCAGGAACTTCACTGGCTCCCTGTGAAATTCCGGATAATTTTCAAACTTCTTCTGCTCACCTTCAAGGCCCTTCATAACCTCGCTCCTTCTTACCTTTCTGACCTGTTAACCACCACTTGTTCTGCCCGTTCACTTCGTTCTTCTTCTTCTGTCCAGCTTACTGTACCTTCCTTCCGCCTCACCACCATGGGAAGCAGAGCTTTCAGCTGCTCTGCTCCCAGGTTGTGGAATTCTCTGCCCCCTGAAATAAGAAATATTGGTTCTCTCCCCCAGTTTAAATCCCAACTCAAAACTCATCTGTTCAAATCTGCATATTCACTGTGAATCCACTGTTTGTTCATTTTATCTTGTGCTTTATTTTATTGTTCTTATTCTGCCATTGTTTTACTAAGTGTTTTATCCTATTGTAAAGTGTCCTTGGGTGACTTGAAAGGCGCTCATAAATAAAATTTATTATTATTATTATTATTATTTTTAAAAAGTAACTAAGTAACTAAGTAATTAATTACCTTTGAAAATAAGTAATCAGTAAAGTAACAGGATTACTTTTTTGGGGAAGTAATCAGTAATTAGTTACTTTTTTTATGTAACTTGACCAACACTGATTGCGATGCACAGTTACTCACAATTACGTCACAAAAAAAGTAACTGTGCGATGCAAAAACAGTACAATGAGAATTTAGAATGTTTCCTTTCTTACTTGTTTGAGTTATTTATTTAATCTAAGTTCATATTCTCTCTCTCTCACTCTCTCGTGTTTTCTTTAATGAACTACTGTGATAAATTTTTAAGAAGAATGAATGGCACGTGGTTCATTAGAATTAAGTCAGATGTCCTGCTCTAGAAGTGACATCTCCAGTTTCATTATTCACTGATGACTCCTCTACTTCTGGATCACCTATCAGTGCATTGAAAATATTTTGAAACCACCATTACTAAAATTTAACCTTGACTTCATTAATGTCAATCTAGTTAACACAAAAGTTAAACAGTAACAGTTAACTCACATTGTTTTGCTGGTGTAACCGTATTTATATGCATTTTTCTACACGTTACTGACTCCATGGCGCCCTCTTAGAGGTAATGTCAGACACAATACTGTGTACAATTACTGTGCATTAACATCCATGTATCTACTATACTGGAATATTTAAAAACACTATAAATTATTGACATATTCATTAAATTGCAATTCCATTTTATTTATATAGTGAAAAGTTTTAACCTTTGGGTCTTGGAGGGTTGAGCTTGGCCTGCTATGATTGATGTAGGAAGCTCTTTGCCCAACTAATTAACATTCCCAAGACCACCATGTGGTCTTGGGAATGTTAATTAATAAGGGGATGCAGATAAGCAAATCATCAGGGATCTTTATTCTCAGCAGGATTATTGAGGTCAAGGATGGCCTTGTCACCTCGTAAAAATCCAACGGGCAAGGGACAGGCCGAAGGGGAGGATAGCAAACTGATGCACACTTCCCAAAAGGTGAAATGCAGAAACCTTCTGTGTTCAAAATGAACTGGCACATGGAAGTAAGCATCATTGAGGACTAAGGTGAACCACTCTCCTGGAGTGATGGTCTTCAGGACATATAGTATCTGGAATCAAGAAGTAAGTGGAATAAAATCCCTTGCTCATTAATCCCGTGTTCTGATTGCACTATTGTGATAGCCCTTTTGTAGCATATTTCCTATGACAAGCCCAGTGTCTTCACAGAGTGTGACAGAAGTCACTTTCTCTGAAAAGGGTGAGATCGATGACGAAACTGCAGCTTGTACCCCCGGGACATTGTTATCAAAACCCACTTATAAGGCCTCTCATCTCTCACTGAGAATGGCAAAACACTGCAATTAATTAGACAAAGTGTGTCTCAGGTGCCCCACTAACTTGATATCTTGTTGCCAACCAAGCAAGTGTTTGCTTAGGCAATCCAGACAAGTATTCCAGCAAGCTGCAGGAGGTCACCTGAAACTTCCACTAACTTACTTATGTCAGTATACTTAAATGTGTTAAATTCTAATACCTGAGAATACCTTAAACCTAGCTGTTCACAGCGTTCTCAGGGAGAGCAATATTGAAAGATATTGAGAGACCTGTAGCTTGCTACTGTCAACAACCTTCTACTGCTTAGAAGTATTTCTTATTTGGCTTTCTCCCACTAGGTTTATATCTGGGACTCTCCACCATTTGACCTTAGAACTGAAGAAGCTCCTTGGATGAGAGGTGAAACGTTTTCAAGTAACTTAAAGAAGTCCAGACGCCTTTCTTTGCAAGCTCCCTTGACTACGATGACCTGGATGACTGAGAACCCTCACAGACATATTTGGCTTTCTGTTTTTCTTCTTTTTTTTCACATATAGTGTACATACAGTGTAATGACTGTGAATGCTTCTATGCTGGTAATGTCAGGGCTTTGTGTGCGGGCAGGCAGAAATGAGGATCCAAATGCAGGACTCGAACACAGAATTGTAACTCAAAACCTCAACTTTATTGCTGGAGAAATTAAAACATGAACTGAACAAGGGTAGTGAACACGAAAATACTGACCACAGTATAAAACACACAGGCATAATCCGATGGTACAACAATGTGGCACTGAGGAAGGGCAAACACAGGGTTAATATACACAGGGAAGTAATCAGGGAATGGAAAACAGGAGGGAGACACAGCTGGGAGAGATTGGGGCTAACGAGTCAGGGGATCGAAGCTGGACACACTGACATAAGACACAATCCTTCAAAATAAAACAGGAAACAATACACACTAAACTAAGACACGGACTGGACAGAGAGAGACAGACTAGACACTGAACTAAACCAGCAATAAACATGAGAACACAAAACCTATCCCTAAACAAGAATAACTAAAACATAGATTAATAATCACCATCATCATCATCATCATCATCATCATCATCATCATAACCAACAAAAGCACCACAAGAGAATAAGAAAACAATCCATAATGCAAAAAACACACCAAAACATAACAACTCAAAATACTGGGTCAAACTGACCCAGAACCGTGACAGGTAAGGAGATGTCATTTCAGGACTTAAACCAGACTCTAAGAAATTGCTGTGTCTAATTTTGCGATGCTGCGAGTAACAAACTGGGTTCAGTTTGGAGGTTGAAGAAGAACTTTCCCTCGCCAGGCCGACAGCCGTCTGTGCCACAGTTTATCTCATCTCAGTTTATCTCATGCAGCGCAGGGCTAAATTTAAAATGATTAAATACTTAAGACAATGTATATTCTTCTATGACAAAAAATATGTGTTCATTTAAGCAAATAAACAGAGCCGTAAGAGATGTTTTTCAAAAATAGTTTTCTTTATTTTTATTTGCTGCTAACAAATCTTTTTAAAAGATTTGTAGCTTTTGTAGTGCTCCCTACTATGTGAACCCCTCACCAGAATGTTGAAGTTTTTTAGTTCAAGCAAATTAAACCCCAACAATCAAATGATCCCCTGTGAGCAAGCACTAGGCACAGTGGAAAGGAAAAACTCCCTTTAAACAGGAAGAAACCTTTGACAGAACCAGGCTCAGGAAGGGGCAGCCATCTGTCGCGACTGGTTGGGGGGTGAGAGGCAAAAGAAAAGAAAAATGAGAGCACAAGTTAGCTAAATGTTGCTCATGTTGTCTAACATGAACAACGTATGATTTTCTGGACTGTGGATGAAAAGCAGTCCATCATTACTAGTCTTTAAAAAGGGACTAATCGATCATCAAGGTAGGAATATGGCTCAAGGAGGCCACAGACAGAGTTAAATAGGCTATCACTGTTAAGCTTTGAAAAGCCCCAGTAAGCTGCAGGTATAATAAGGCCTACTGCGGCAACGCCTAAACCTATTTTAAGTAGGCGTTTGGCACCATGACGCCATGAACCACTAGTCGGAACCACGTCAGGAGATGCTTCTGAGACAGGAGAATCAAGCTCTTCGGGTTGAGGACCAAGATTGTCCTGTGTCGGGACCACATCAGGAGATGGTTCTGAGGCAGGAGAAACAAGCTCCTCAGGTTCAGGAGCAAGATTGTCCTGTGTCGGGACCACATCAGGAGATGGTTCTGAGGCAGGAGAAACAAGCTCCTCAGGTTCAGGAGCAAGATTGTCCTGTGTCTGGACCATATCAGGAGATGGTTCTGAGGCAGGAGAAACAAGCTCCTCAGGTTCAGGAGCAAGATTGTCCTGTGTCGGGACCACATCAGGAGATGGTTCTGAGGCAGGAGAAACAAGCTCCTCAGGTTCAGGAGCAAGATTGTCCTGTGTCGGGACCACATCAGGAGATGGTTCTGAGGCAGGAGAAACAAGCTCCTCAGGTTCAGGAGCAAGATTGTCCTGTGTCTGGACCATATCAGGAGATGGTTCTGAGGCAGGAGAAACAAGCTCCTCGGGTTCAGGAGCAAGATTCTCCTGTGTCGGGACCACATCAGGAGATGGTTCTGAGACAGGAGAAACAAGCTCCTCGGGTTCAGGAGCAAAATTCTCCAGCTGCAGAGGTTCACCAGTGATGTTGTGAACAGCAGCTAATATTTCTTCTTCCTCCTCCCGTCTCAGCTCATCCTTAAGATTATTAATTATTTCTCTTTTCATTTTAAGATGTTCATAAAGTTCATCTATGAGATCTTTGTTATGAACAATCTTGAAATTTTGCTTTTTGACTTTTTCTTCCAGCCAAAATATTTGCAGTGTCAGACTTTCTGTTGTCTTTTCTTGATACTCAAGATTTTGCAAACGTTTCTTGAGATTTGTGTTTGCTGTTTTTAATTTGTCTATCTCAGCAGTAATGCTGCTGTTCTCCTTAAGGAAATATTCTTTTTTTTCATGAAAGTCACGGTGCATCCTCTGAATTGTGCTAACCTGCTCCTGCATTTTAGCCTCCAGAGATTTGACCTTCAACTGCTTTTCATCAAGTGTCTGTCTCACCTGACGCTGAAGAGTACAAATTTCTCTTTTCAGCTCAACTGTGAGTTCTGTCTTCCGAAATACTTTCCTATATTGTTTTTCTATTATCTCTTCTTTTTTTATTATTTCATGGTGAGCTTCTCCCACTTGCTGCTCAAGTCTCTCTAAAGAGTCCTTGAGATCTGTGTTCTGTCTCTTTAGCTCGTTTTTATCACTTTGAATCTGAGACAACTGAGCAGCAATGCTGCTGTTCTGCTCAATGAGAGATTCCGCCTTTTCCAAAAAGTCATGGTGCATTGTCTGAACGTACTTTTCCTGTTCCTGGAGTTTAGCCTCCAGAGATTCCACCTGTGTCTGATTTTCTTTAGCCTGAGCCTTCACGTGTTTAAGCTCATCTCTTGACTGATGGAAATTATCTTTATAATAATTCTTTTTGAGCTTTAGGGTGCTCAACTCCAACTGGAGTTGTTGAATTTTCATTTGAAGCTCCATAGGGTCAGGTATTTCTCTCTCCATCAACCCATACAGTCTTTGTGATTCCTCTCGAATCTCTCCGTCAGACTGTGAATTATTAAATGTTTCGTGTGACATTTCTTTAAACGTTTTAATGCAAAGTGTCACAAGAAAAAATGTTTGCTTAATTGTTTAAGTTTAAAAATAGTCCCTTTCTGAAAAGTTTCTGGTTTGCTAAACACAACTCGCCGTTTCTGAAAATGTTCCAAGAAAACTGTGTTTGCAAAGGTGAAGAGGGGGTATTTATAGACTTTTGTGGCTGCGAATATGACGTCAGCGCTCTTTGAGCCTTTGATCCTTTGTTCGCTCAAAGGATCACATGACAACTGTGCGTAATTCTGCGCATGCTCAGAGAATACCATTGAGATGCACGGTTTTGTTTTGTTTTGAATTTTTTTTAAATACCCTGAAAACAGTGTTGCCAACTTAGCGATTTTGTCACTATATTTAGGGAGTTTTCAAACCCCCTTAGCGTCGTTTTTTCCCTAAAAAGCGACTAGCTTCTGGTGTTATTGGAGGCTTAATTTATGACGACTTTTGACGTGAAAGCGCTTGTTGCTCTTACTCTCAACAAGCAGCGGGTGCTGCCGTGGGCACCTCGCTCGTGCCAAAGTGCCCACAGGCGGAGGATAGTCCTCCTCCAGCCGCTATCAGGGCAGAGTTCAACCATGGATCCAGTTTTATACTACACCGTCCTCTAGTGTTCAATACAGGTAAATACACGTGGAAGTCAAGCGCTTGATGTTGCATTCATGTACATTATTGCAACAGCAGCTTTTCAGTTATTGTGTACATACATGACAGTTAATGGTACGCAAATATTTATAGATACGACATGTTGTTATCAACCACATACATACATATATTTTATCCAGTTTTGGCGTATTTAAATATAATAATTATAATGCTCCTTAATATTATTATGTTCTGACGATCTCTTTCTCCCATCGCAATGCTGTAGATTTTCTTCAGCACTCAAAGGCAACACAGTACCTTGCTGCTGCTTTCACGGTGTCCTCCTCTTGTCGCATATTGATCCAGTTAGCTGATCGTTAGCTTTTGTGTCAGAATGGTTTCAGTGGCGTGTCAGTGTTTGTCCGTTGTTTCTGGCTAAGGATAGCGGGGACTTGGTGGCTTTCATGTTCCGTGCAGCTAATCTAAAAACCATCGGCAAAGCGGGAACTGGCTGGTAGGTGGTGTTTGAAACCGCGGAGACGTAACATATTGTTCACGTCCACTCCACTCTCGTGAATCAGCCGGCTAGAGGCAGAGAAAAGGCTAGCTGCGCTAACAGGCTAGCAGCTAAGCTCTTCTGAATATTTTAGGGTGTGTTTGTTGTTTACTTTTTGGCGGCGCTTGTTTAAACTAAGTATAAGTTAATGCCGTGAGTGTTATTACATGTTAACGCTGTTACGTACCAGCAGTTGGTCAGCTTTTAAATTCTGTAGTTCAGGGTTTGTTTTGGAAGGGCTTGGCTAAGTAGCAAGAAAACGTTAGCCCTCGAAGCTAACAACTTAAAGTGCAAACTAAAGCAAGCGTCGATTTAGAGAACCTTGCAACCCACAATCGCGGGCTGTTAAATGGTATCGCCTGAGATTTGTTAATACTGTTTTTCAGCAGTGCACCCATCGTGTGTTAGCCCTAGCTTTGCTTGCTGGGAAGACATGGACGTTATGTAATGTGAATAATCACCAGGCTATAGTCTCAGATATTTTACAGCTAGCTTACTCCCATGTCCAAAGTTGTCACCGTCAATTGGGCTTATCGACAGCTAGCTGACGTGATAGCATTTCAATTTGCATCTGTTTAGTCAGGAGTCGTCTCTTAAGTTTCCTTGCGGTTTGCCCATCAATAGGAATCTACACATAATGGCTACATTCTTATACTCTATACCAATACACGTGCACACGCGAAATCGTTAGTGCTTGTAAGTGCTTTAGGTATCTGATTGTCCACTCCTGGTGTGAGATAAAATTGTATTTACCCTCCTTTTTGCTTAATCTCAGGCACTTTCGCCGAACGATGGACGAGCTGGTCCATGACCTGGTGTCAGCGCTGGAGGAGAGCTCAGAGCAAGCTGCCCGTGGTGGTTTTGGTGATGGAGGTGACCATGCACTGGCAGTGGGCTGTCTGCTAAAGAGACAGGCTCGGAAGCGGAGGGGTAGGAAACGACGCTCAGACAACCCACATCCACCGTGGGAGACGGGCCACCTCAGTGAGGGTTCAGAGTCCAGTGTGGAGGAACATAAGGTGAGATAGGGTGAATTGAATAGGGACTGTGGACAAGACACATCTGTTTGAAACCCTGTGTCAACAGTGTTACCTAAGACCAGCTGAGCCAGTTTTACTACATTTGAGGATGTAGTTATCTGGCTTGCTGTAGTTGTTTTGAGAAGAGGAGAAAAATGTAAGGGGGGGATCCAAAATATATTAAAATAGTGTGGCGTTTTGGACAATAGCAAACATTTTTATTTGGGTAAAAATGTGTCTGTGTTTCATAAATCTGGCCCCACTGCTGTTGCTTCTGTCTTAGCTGACATACTCGTGTTGATGCAAGTGTCTTAATTTAGCATCAGCATCACAGCCTGGTATTCACCACAGTGTCATTTGTTGCAGGACTACCGTGCCAGTACAGGAGCTGTCTCTGCTGCCAATAGCCATGCCCGTGACAACAGTGACTCAGATGAACAACTTGGCCCCAAACGGCGAATCCCCTACACAGCCGACATGGGGCGAAGTAAACGGCCGCTCTGGCCGGATGACCTGGGTGTCCTGGGCTCAGCAGAGGGGACTCGAAGCCTTAGGCGACGACGTAAGGTCAAACGCATGGCTGTGGACCCACCCATAGATCCAGAACCTCCCACCTCCACTATGCTTGGGCCACCGCCTGTACCCAAAGCCCGTGTTGGTGGCAAGCCACATAGACTGGGTGCAAGTGAGGGAAGAGGTGCCATGGAGTTCTGCGGAGGTGGACTGGTAGAGCCAAGTGGAAACAAAAGCAGAGTAAAAAAGAGGAAACTGGCGACACACCGGCTGGGAGTGGAAGCTGCTGATGAAGGGGTTGTGGTGGAGAGTGAAGACCCCGTCTGTTCTCCAACAGACGGGTCCAAAGACAAGATGGAGCTGGAGGAGCAAAAGGGCTCGGATGAGGACATGAGTGACAGGTGGTTAGTGTTTTGCCTTTCTTTTTATGCCTCGTAATTCCCGATGTTGTAGCTCCCTCTGTATGTACTACTGTGTGCGATTTTTATGGAGTCTTAGTGTCAATTTGTGGTACTGCAGGCAAGGGAGTGTTTGGGGCTGGTTGTCTAAAATTAATATCTTTTTTTAAATGTTTTTGAAATGTCTGAAATGTGTTTGGTGCATAGATCACCAAAAAGAAGCGACTATTTAAAGCTAAAATGTTGCCAGTTCCAGACTAGTTAGTTCTCATGCATGTTCTTTGATGGCTGCTTTCATTTAGAATGTATTGGGAACTTATTTTATTGAATGAAAAATAGTTGAAAAAAATCTAAATGGAAACTTGCTAACTACCATCTAGCGTTTCCCTACTCGTTGTAGGGCTAGTAAGGTTATTGTTGTGGCTTTGATGGTAATGAACTGTCTGGAGTCTCTCATCCTGGGGCTAGACAGGCTTTTTCCATCATGAACTGCAGCTGGCAGAGGTAGTCCTTATTCTACTCTTGAGATCATTTGTGAGCTGAAGGGGGACTTGAACAAAAATTGCCACCAGGTGGATAGCTGTGCTGAGCTCATCAAGGCTGCAGAGCAGAGGAAAGATTAAGGTTGCCAGCAGTAGTTCAACATGGGGGAGTTTACGTTACTGTTGTGTTTTATATTATCACAAAGTGTCTAAGGTATTATTTATTAGCATTAATGTTATTTGCAAATGCATGGGATATATGTGGATTTGTGATATAGTTATGCAGTGGAGAAACACTTGGTTGAATTTCCTTTTCTACCATTTTTTCCTCAGTGAGACCAGCAGTGTGAGTAACAGCAGTGATGGAGGCCTCTATACAAATGATGAGGGGAGGCAAGGTATGTACTGAGATGTGTACTGAGGTATGTGTCAAAAACTGTCTGGCATGTTGCATAGAAGTGCACACAGAAGTGAGGATTTTGTGAAAGGGTAAGGGTCCGCATCTGCACACAGTGGTTGTGTTGGGTTGTGTTTTGTAGGAAGTGCATGCAATCTAATTTTAGGGTATTTTCACACCTATAGCTCGCATACCCTGGTCCAAGTCAGTTGATGAGTTTGTACTTGTAACTTGTAGCTTTTTCCTGTGGTTTGGTTTCTATTGACGCAGAAAAAAAAGTCAAAGTGAACCAAAATGGGTCAGTACAAACCACATAAGAACATTTAGTCCACTTATTTTGTCTGGAGCTCGAGCAAAAAAACTAAGTACAGGAAGATGAAGGTGCTGTGTTCTGGCTGAGTGTCCAACATGGGGAATTTACATTAATTTTACAGCTAGTTGCTAACACGCACTGACTATTTGTACTGTTTGTGAATGACTATGGTACTCTGCCGCACCCCAGAATGCAAAGCACTCCTGGCTATGTGAAGATGTTTAGTTCAGACTTGCAGCATGCACCTGGTAGTTGACTCAGATTGCATTCACACGCCATTTGGAATCGGACTTAGACCACCTCCTCTAAAAGCGTTTGGTGTGGTTGTTTGCTCTGTACCTGAGTGCGATTACCCTGTTAACACCTGCACAAGTGAACTGGACTGAGGGGGGAAATGAACCAGAGTACAGTTTAAACAGCAAAAAACAGCGCAGGTGTAAAAACAACATAAAAGCACTTCTCTCAAACATCTTGCTAGCTTTTAGAAACTGTGTTCTCCTCTTTTGTCGTTATTGATTATTGATCCTTCCCAGTTATTTCTAAATATGGTGAAATTGCTTTTTATTTCATTTTGTATATGAGTTTAAGCAGCTTTTCTGTGAGGTCCCATTTTTCATACTCCTTCTTTTAGGTGACGATGAGCAGAGTGACTGGTTCTACGAGGGTGAGCCGGGCTCCGGTCCGGGGCCCGGGGGTGCTTGTGGGATAGCAGGAGTTGTTCCCTGGTGGGAGAGGGAGACTGGGTCAGAGGAGCTGGATCTAGCCGACCCTGTCTTTAACAGCATTCTCACTGGATCCTTCCCACTCATGAGCCCTGGGGCACAGAGAGGTAGGCTTCTGGTGCTTGCTTTCACAGTCACATTTGAATCACTTAGAAACTTGGACACAATGGCAATTATTTTTCTCCCCCTCCCTTTTTTGGTCAACCATCCAAAGCAATGGTGGCTCTAAAGAGGGGTGAAGAACAGACTGTAGGTTTGTATGTAAAAGAATGTAAGGAGTCATTAGCTCGTTTAAAGATGCCCAGATTTGCACTGGGAGAAACAAGCATGTACTGAATTTCTCTGAGCTGGATTAGAACTGGGATATGCTGCTCCATTGAGAAAAGGATGTGAAGATGATGCTCCTAGGCAAGAGGATGGGCAAAGAGGAGTTTTATGAATGTGGTTGGTTTGACAGAGAGAGGACGGGGACTAGGTCGAAACCAACGATCTCCTGTGGTGCCCCCTAGCTGGAGCAGATGGAAGGAGTAGCTTTCTAACATATAATGTAATATAATATCTAGTATGAGGGGCAAAGTGAAGATACTGTAGTGAAAAGTTGTTGCAGTCTCACTAAAGACCACTAGGAGGCAAACGGTTCACACTGACATATCAGCATTACAGCAATAAACTGATGTGTGGAATAAGAGAGTATCTCTGAAGAAAGGCTTTGTTTGCAGTGTTCAGCACCAAAAAGAACATTTTTCAGACTTGTGCTGCATGAAGCTTTCTTTCGAGTGTCCTCCAGTTTTGGTAATGACAGTACCTTTAACCTAGCTTCCCCCCCCCTTCACACCTTGTTAGTCGTGACATATCATCTCCTACCTATTTTCCAACCAACGTGGTGCTGGCCTCACTCTGGGTGTTCAGCTGAAACCTTCACATCAGTGCCCAAAAGCTGGAGCCCACATCACACAGCATAGTTGCTGGACGTAAAGCTGGAGCAACTTTGCAGATTTGTTAGACCACAGGTTTATGCCACAGCCACCCTACATTAAAGGTACTGTCATTACCAAAACCATTTTTTATGTTTCTGCAATGGATTATCCACCAGTATGTGCAAGCTGTTTAATCAAAATGATTGTTAAAATATAATTGTTGTTCTTAGCCATGATTTTTCAAATGTATTGTTTTACAAAAAACATAGAAAAAATATTAAAGTTGCTTATTTTTGATTAAGATGCCAAATTAATTCACTTGAATTCCTAAACAGAAAAATGAGTGAATTCAGTTTGAAATCCATCGATCCTTTTCAAAATGGTAAATCGTTGAGAACTCAATGAAAAGAAAAGAGTCTGCATTAAAGCACTTCTTGATGCTGGGTATGCTTTGAGACAACATTGGGCAAGACTTAAAGTGTTCTCACAGTGTGGTCATGTATGCTGTGGACCAATCAATTGCTGAGACTGATGCTTGGAAAATGTGCAGAGGAAGAGGCAGAAAACAGCTGTGCAGTGCTTCAAAGTTTTAAGTACTAAAGGCAGAAAGAAAATCACTACTGATATAAAGGTCTTCAGGATGACAATAAGCAGAGGGCTGAAAAAACGAGGCTTAAAGAGAAGGCTAGCTGCTAAGAAGCCATTGTTGAGACATCCAGGAGCACAAACACTGGACTGCAGATGCCTGGAATAAGGTACTGTGGCTGTAAAAGTTAAAGTTTAAACTCTTTGGTCAGCATTGTTGTGTTTATGCCCAAGAAAAGCTCCAGAATGTTTCAATGCTAGATGAAATGCACCTACGGTGGTGATTCCAGTATGCTTCCATTTCTGTGAAAGCTCCGAAGGAGGCCATAAAAATGAAGCGTTTTGGTAATTATGTGTGAATTAGCACTATTTAATTGTCAGGTGGTCTAATAAATTTGTTGAATTCCATACATCATACTAAGATTACCTCAGCTTCCAGTGGATAATGCTCTGTTTACAAACCTGTTGAAATATAAGCTGGGATTTCAAAAGATGTATCAGTGTTTTGTTACCTTGAAATGTTCCTGACCCAACCGATTGAGTGATTTCACTGATCTTATCGTAAGGTTAAATAATGATGAACCTGCGCTGGTGTTTGTCAGGTTTCCAGGCCCGGTTGAGCCGCCTTCATGGCAACCATCAGGTACCTGAGGCAGGGCTGCAGGGAACCTCCAGTCAGGGCTTCAGCGAAAGATTGAGCAGACAAACTCAGGACACCCACGAGTGAGTTCTTTCTGCATGATCACTTTTTCCATTTTATGAAAGATGCTATTTAAATAAGTAACCTTGGTGTTGAAGAATTAATAAAAGTAACTTAAAAACCTGCAGGATATGATAAATTTTATACTGACATCATAAAAGCATTTTATTTGACAACAGAGAAGCATGATGAGACCTCATTCAGCTTTTGCCTGTGTGTTAGCTAATGTGAGAAAGATCTTGATAATCCTGTTTTCTTTGGGAGATCTGCACTAGTTTCTGTGGTTGACGAGAAGCAATAGTTTCTGTGTAATGATACCATAATATCTCCGACAGGCCGTGGTTCAGCTCAGGCTCAAGGAGAGAACACGGACAGGTAAGCTGTCTCTCTCTCTCTTTCTTTTTTTTCCCTTTTATTCCTTTTATTGTGGAATAAAAGGGTTTGAATCCACTCAGAGGCCATTCACTGTCCTTCCTTCACCTGTGCTCTCTCCCCAGCTTTCCTATCCTCTCTACACCCACCTAAAAAAGGCAAAAAAAAAAAAAAAAGCCTCCAAAATGACTTTAAAATGCAGAATACAAAGTTCATTCCAGGGGTAACTCGCTCTTTTGTGTCTCCCTCATTGCCCCTTCAGTTGCACTGGGACCCACTCTCAGACAGAGGGCATCGGAGGACCTGCTCAGTAAAAACAGCAAGCAGGTGAGAACAGTTTGACTTCGTTGGGTTTTTTGTTTGTTTGTTTTTGTTAAGGGATGAGAACTTTTCTTGTTATTTAAGATCAAATGGGTGCTATCATATTTTTGCGTGTCTTGACTGGTTTTACAGACAGACCAGCGGACACCTCGGCTCGCTCTGCACAGGGGATATCAAGCGGAGGCGCAAAGCAGCCCCCCTTGGTTCCACTGCACCTTCAGGTATTGAACACCTAGCTTCACCTAGCACACCATCTGGCACTTTATACCAACTGCTCCTTTTATTGTATTTTTGGCTCTCTTCTGTTCTCCTCTCCCCCTCCCCCTCCTCCTCGTTGAGCTCAATGTGTCCAAGCTTTCCTTCACACCTTCTGCTGTACAGACTGGGATGAAGTGTGCGCTTTAGCTGCATATTTTTGAGAAAGCGGATCTTTCTCCCTTCATATCCTCCCTCCTGCACAACCTTCTCTCATTAATAAAGCCCTTTCCTTCCTAAGCTTTGCTGGACAAGAGTCAGCTGGCTAAATCACGCTCCACAGCAGAGATACTGGATTAGCCGTTAGGCCCTCCACTCATCCCCTCCACCTCCTCCAAAAAAAAACTACTCCTCTTACCTCTGGGCCAGTTTATCCTTTTGGAGGAGGAAGGACGAGTTAATGCTAATGTTGGCCCTGTAATGTATTTAGTTTGGAGCTTTATCTTGTTTTTGATTGTAATTTATACCTAAACGCTGACATTGTATCCACATTAGTGTACTGAAGTGTTTTATGAGATTAAGTTGGCTGTCACTTGTGGGTTAAAGAGTCATGCATGCTTTGGCTCAGGTGCAGGCTTCTTTAATTTATGCCCAGGTCCAACAGAAAGGTAAGCATTTGTGTTTAAAAACAGAAGAAATGGAGCACACATTAAAGAAATTGGGCAGACAAAAAAAGTGTAACCAAAGATTAATTTCAACTTTATGAGGTCCTTATTTAAGGTGGCTGCTTAAAAACTTGGATAAAATCAGTTAAATAGGGCGGCAACACCCAGCAAGCACATGGAAAACATTACCACTGTCTGCTGGGCTGCCAAAGTATCATTGTGGCATATTCAGTGTTGCATTGTGTACATATCTGACACTCACTTGGCGCATATTTGTACTCTGAGGCCAAATGTCCTTCCTGGCGTGCTCGAACCCTCAGACGGTCGCGTCTGGAAATGAGCTTGCAGCTTTACTCTGCCCTGCATACAAATGAAAGGAGGATTAAAAAGGGTAATAGGTTGCACTCTGTGACTGGACTGGGAACTTACAGGAAGAGGGAGGACAAAATGATCAGTGTCTGAGACAGACACGGATGATCTTCCCTTCACTGCTTGCATTTGTTACACCATTGAAAATGTGGCCAAGTCAATTACATGGTTACGTTTATACTAAAGCTGAACCACCAGATAGACAGAACGTCAGATCTGTAAATAAGAAAGAGGATTTTAATGTTTTAGGGTTAATGTATTGTAAATCCAAAAAATACTGCTAGTAACTTTTTTTTTCACTTCTAATTTCTTTAAAAGTGACTAAAAAGCATAAAATGTTTTGCCACATATTAAATGTATAATGTTAAAAAAAAGGTTGGCGAGTGGTTGCTGGTTGTAAGTAGGTTGACAGTAGGTAAAAAGACCTATATGGTGCTGCACTGTAAACCTTCTTGCAATTGCTTTGTTCGCAAGCAGGCCGCCACTAGTTTGCATGCTTGTCTGCAAATTACTTGCCGAGCGCATTCTTTACTTTAACTTTGAAGCGAGACAGTCTTGCACTCTTGCAGACAGTGTGTTGCAACCAAAGCAAATACAAGATGGTTTTTGGTGCAGCACCTTATTTGCAACCGATTTCCCCTGGCTACAGCCGACAGCCACAAACTGGTTGAGATGTACAAATTTTTCACTGAGCGATCTCTAAGCTTGTGTGATTAAAACATAACAGATCTAATATTGGACCTAATTGTTTTGCACATATCAACTTCAAAAAGCTTCAAAACAGCTGTTTTGCCTCAATATTCCAACCACTGGATACATTTCAGATGTTTTGTCCTCGATTTATATGACTAAAAAAAAAAAGCTAGCAGTTTGATAGTACTATGACAAACTAGTTATTTAACATTTTTCTGGTGCCAATTTATTCCTGTGTAGTTCAAGGAATTTCATGTATTCAGTGCATGTATTCCTTGACTCTGATGTATCTTGTCATCGTTTTATAAACCAGTTATTTATTTTTAAGATTAAGGTTAGAGGTCAAGTTTCCTATGATAACAAAGATGTCACCTACATTCATACCATATGCACATCTACCAGAAGACTGAGAGGGTATCACTGGCAGCCACCAGTACTTTTTCCCCTTCTAGTACAGTCCCAGCTAAATGGACTGAAATTTATATAAATAGCCGTTCTTTACTCTGACTTAGTACTCGAAGCACTCCTTACACTGTGAACTCCATTCACAGACATAGCAATAGTAATACATAGCAATAAGGCACTAAGGACAAAAGGCAGGTCTACCTTACTTTATTTGGGGGAGGAAAAAATTTGTTGCTTGTTGATGGCTACGGTCTACAGATGAGAGAAAGTAATCAGAAGAGTTTATGTACCACTTACCTGTGATTGAATTTCCTGTTATGTTGTTTACTATAATGCTATATGCTATAACTGTCTCTAGCTTTGTGTTTAAACTGTTTGTGGGGCACGTCAAACTAACTTTATTATTTACTCATTTCACGCGTACATTGTCTGAGCTGCTTTGAAGATCTCCTTTATAGCTGACACTTGTACGTAGTGTTTAACATGGTATGAGTGAGGATGCGTAGACAGAAATTATTAGCTTTCTTTAATCAGTGAACTTTGTTTTCAGGAGTGGTCGGGGAGAACGCACCTCCGATCCCTGAGACCAACATGGGGAACCGCATGCTGCAAACCATGGGTTGGAGTCCAGGGATGGGCCTGGGTCCTGAGGGAAGAGGCATTACCGAGCCCATCCGGGCCACCCAGAGACCTAAAGGCACGGGTTTGGGTTTCAGCTGAACACCCAGAGTGAGGCCAGGATAATATACCCCACCAAGGAGGGACGAGATGAAATTCTCCTCAGGGTTATCTAAAAACACACACACAAAGGTCTGGAATAATCCAGGCGCACGAACAACAAGAGAAGGACGCTGCTCATCATAGCAAACGACCTGAGATGAAACAAAAATTAAACTTTCCCATGTTGGGGAAACTGCAAGAAGACTGAGATCTCTGCACAGACTCCTTAACATGTGAAAGTAAAGGACGGAAAGTGATCCACAGACAAGAATGGCAAATGCGTCTTCTTGAGAAACTCCATGTTGGAGAAAGTGATGTGATGTGATGTCTCATCCGTTACCTCAGATGCCAGTGTTACTGGTCAGAGAACTGGGGTGCTGTTGACTACATACAAATAAGTATTGCTTCAGGTCGCCAGTGACGACAGCAATGGTTCTTCAGTCGGCTGTGTTGGTTAGTGAATCAATGATAGGGTTTTTGTCTGATGTTGCACAATAATTTTAAAATCAATTGTTTGAGAAGGCTATACCTCAAGATTATTCTTATTTTTTTTTAATTGTAATGAATTTAGGGTACGCTTTATTGATGTAAGTTTGGATATCTGGATGTTTTTCCTCGCCCAATTCCTTTTTTTTTTTTTTCTTAATTGTTGATTTAATTGGAGAAATCTTGTCATGAGAATGTTTTTAATCTCTCTCCCAAAAAAAAAGAACAAGGCTGAAAATCCAAGTTACAAATTTCTCTTCATTTAGCACCAGTATGCACAGATTTGCACACGAAGCCCGAAGTTTCACCACACCCTGCTTTTCGTTTCATTGAACGTAATTTAAGGTTTTTAAACAGTGTTGCTGCAAACGTAGCCAAGAGTAAGCACGCTCTGTGACTTTACACAGTCACACGGTATGATATGAGCATTTTGGCGTTTCAGTGCACACTCTTGAAGGAAGGAACCTGTGTTTAACCGGTGCTTTCCGCTTAATTTGCTTGATTAGACCTTTTCGCAGGATTGTGGGGAAGTGCGGGCTGGCTAACGTCTAATCAGACATCTGCGGCACAACACAGGAAGTCAGACGCATTTATTAAAATAAGTTGGCTGCTTACCTAATTGTATTATTTACTATGCAGCTGTTGGGTAATTTAACCCCATTAGCATATTGGCCAGACACAGCGGATTGTTGTGGATATATAGCTAAAGTAAATTTAAGTGCAGCTGAGAGATCAAGGGGCCAGAAAAAAAATAGAAAGATGTTGATTAGAAATGGTGCAGGATATTTAAAGTGTAGCAGTATTTCCTCTGAACAGCTTTTAACCTTAGGACCTAACTTACCTCATTAAACTCGTGACAGTTTAAAGACATGTGAGTGGAGCTCTGATGTGGAAGAAAAGGGTATACAGTAGAAATTTAGCCTCTGTAAACCAAAACTGTTAAATCTGAAACTAAGCAAAAAAGTCTAACGCATTAATTGTTTATTAATTTGATTTTAGATTGTCTTTTTTTTGTAAGAAGGCTCAAAGGTAACCTTCCTGATGATTATAATTTGTTAAAAAATCTCTACATTTTTACTGCAGCCCCAGGTAGAGGATGGATTTTGAAGAAAGGGGGGAAAAAGCCTGATTACTTAGGTTAAGGTGACTCAGCATTTTTATGAGCACTACATTTCTTTGACCTAAAGTTCTTGGGTTACTTTTGCAGTATGTTTTGGTCATTATACATCCGTACAGTGAAGCGCTGTCCAATCAGCTTTGCAGCATTTGGCTGAATCTGCACAGAGACTATTGCTCTGTACACTTCACAGTTCATCCTGCTGCTTCGGTGAGCAGCCACATCATCATCACTACAGCACGTCACTCCAAGTAACCAGGCTCTTCTGGAACCATACATGCTCATGCTTTAACACTGTGGTTATGTTGTAGATAATGGGCCTTTCCTATCTTCTCCATAAATCAACTGTTTCCACTAGGAACATCTATGTTTTTTGTTTGTTTAAAAAAAAATTTAATAGTTTAAATGTCTAATCTGGGCTTCTTGTTCTGAAGGGGTTGGTTTGCACATTGTCGTAAACCCCATGTATTTCCCTTCATGAAGGCGTCTCTTGATTGTAGACTTTGACAATGATATACCTACCTCCTGGAGAGTGTTCCTGTCTTGGATTATTGTGAAAAGGTTTTTCTTTGTCAAGGAAAAGGAATTCTGCGATTGTCAAATTTTCTCTTCTGTTGTTTTTCAGGCCTTTTTCTCTTGACCAGCGCCTTCCTTACACCAAAATGTACCAAATTGCTGATTTTCTTTGTTTTTTTTTGCCTATAGAACTTTGACTGGTTTTGTGTTTCTTCTTTTTTCGGCCTGATGATGGGCTCTTTTTAATTGCATAGTATTATGTAGATTAGTGGTTTAATAAAGCAGCAGTTTATGCAGCATTTAAGTGTTTAATTTCTTTTACTAATTTACCCATATTAACAACAACGGGATTGAATTTTGAGAGTCGTCCTGTGGAGTTAAACCAATATTTTTGAGGCTTTGAAGTTGGTTGAACAGAGCATCAGGATCCGCAGTCGTTTAGGACACTGAAATCAAGTTGTAAAACGTACATCATCAATGAGGCAACTTACTCTGATCAGGATGTGAGCCCTTTAAGTACAAACCAGGAGAACTTTCTTCTCTGGTTGCTCTTGAGACGGCACGGTCGCAGCTCCCTTTTGATGAAGAGAGCTTTCTGCAAATAAGAACGTGGCCTCGAAATATTTCCAACTCTATAAACGCACACATCCCATGCACATGCTGACTCAACATCACTGAAATATGATGCTCCTGCTCTCTCTGTCTTCTTCCCTCCTCTCTTTTTCTCCCATCTTTTGCAAGGCTGCAATAGAAATCCCTCCTCTGTATCTGTGGGAATACAGGAACCCTGTGTGTCCTCTACCCTCCCTTCTACTCACCTCCTCCCTCTGCATATAAGGGTACGCTGGCTTGTGTTCTCCCTCACCCCTCCAACAGTCTGCCCACCACCCACCCCTGCTCTTAGACACACTTTTTGTCTGACACACTCTCTCAGGACTCCCCCTGCGAGCAAGGTAGGCAGGTAAACTCAGCACTGGATCAGAGTGAGACGCTGAGAACAGAAAGAGAGGGAGGGAGGGTGAGGGGAATGTGTGTGTTTATGAAATTTTTGTGTGTTGGGAGTGTGTGTGCGTGCGTGCGCGTGCTGCTGCATCGCTGAGCTACAGAGACCGGAGGCGAGGAGAGCTGGAGCGTTTGTCCTTGAGACTGACTGACTGCAGCTATAGAGCGGAGGACCAGCCAGCCAGCCAGTGCATGAAACTGACAGTGAGTACTGAGCGAGAGCAATAAGGCTGAGCGGACGAAGAAGTAGTAGATGCAAGGTTTCTTTTAATTGCAGCAAATGTGTTGGTGATGTGGTTTTGTGTGTGTGTGTTTTCTGTTTTTGTTCCTTCGAAACAGTCCAGTGTGGTGTTGAATTGGAGCAGAAGTGTGTGTCTGTGTGTGTGCGTGTGCCAGAGCAGGTGAAGGTCTGCTCTGATCCCAGGTGAACTCATCTCTCAGGCTTTTTTTAAATTTTATTTTATTGGCTCACATCAACACTTGCTTCTGAGCCTTCATGTAAGACTTTGTAAAGCGGTTGGGCAGTTGTTAAGTGTGTCTGCGGCAGCGTCCTCTGTTTTGTTTTTTCTTTTTTTGTCTGCATGCTACCCCCCCCCCCCCCCCCCCCCCCCAAAAAAAAAAAAAAAATGTCAGTAAACACAACATCTGTCCAGCTCTGCCCCCACCACCACCACCACCCAACCCCCGGGCTTCTCTCTTCTTCCTCTGTGCTTCTGTTGACAGATCGATAGTTATGCATCTATAATTGGAAGTCATTATTTATGGCGGCCCTCCAAAGCGAGTCATTATCATGTGTAATCTTGCAGAAAATTACATTTTGACTGGTCTACCTTGGCACGGCCGGGATTAAGTGCGCTGTGCTGAGCGGGCTAACGGGCTGAGGGGATGACCGGAAGGTGGGGTCACCGCAAGGACCCCACCCCCGATGCCTGGTGAAAGAGTTGGGCAGGAAGGGGAGACGTTTAATTGTGTCACATCTCACCTCAAAAGCTGAAATATACCAGAGGTGTATAAGGGGAAAGAAAGAACAGAAGCACAGTGTGAAGAGGGAAGGAGGTGAAATAACTGAAGGAAGAGACCTGGCATTAGCTCGACGTGGTACGAGACACCGTTGTGAAATGAGACGAGGCTCACCTGTGGAGCTGCTGATAAAATGGGTTTGGCTGGGTTTGAGGCGGATGGGCAGATAGACGGAGAGCCAGAGGGTGAATTCATAAAGCTGTGGTAGAGGGAAAAAAACGGATAATGTGACAGGATAAGCTCTTTCACTCTATGTGCGTTTTGCGTTGATTTGTTTATGCAGACATGCTGACATTGAGCTCGAGGGTAAAATTTGCCACCTGTGGAGATGTAAGTGAGATGATGAGATGGGCTGCATGGTGTTTCTGTGTATGTTTGTGTGTGTGTGTGGGTATGTGAAATGTTTATAATAATTCCTGACATCAGCATTAGGTGTGTGAGATGCTGATTCCCAGGATTTAATGTGCCCCGGTCCCGCATCAGTGGATCCTCACCAGAGACGGGTCGGATAACCGTGTCTGTGCATCTGTGTAAAGGAGGGTTAACAACTTGTGAAAAAGCACCAATGACAAAGATAATACTCTTGAGTAAAAGTACCAATAGAACAGTGAAAATACATGCAAAAATCTTGCACTTTAAAACTCTACTAAAGGAAAGGCTCGGGGATATAAACAGGTAAGATTAGCCTGCTTTTACTCCCTTTCTCCTGCCTTTCTTGATTACATTAATAACAATGTAGGACTACATGTATAATAGTCTTCTAGGCTAACATTACTCCTATTAACAATTTGAATGTCGACAATGTCAGACTGAGAAAGCATTTTGAAGATTTCCTTATTTTCTTCTTGTTATTATTGTTATTATCACACTGAAATTATGCATTTTGAATGAACTTTATGCATTTTGTGGTCGTATTTTATTCTCTTTTTTTGTCATATCTCACAGGCTTGTTTTCTTTTCTATCATTCTAATGTTTTATGGCTTTATCAATGAATTTGATCCTAATGATGCCACATTAGTTCTGCCATCTATGCAAATTCCATCTATGCAGTTCTAATAAATGAAGCTAGTTATTCACAGGTCATATTTGCCATGGGTCCTGAATTAAAGCAAAATACAGCATGCAGTTGGGGGTCATGGTACTCTGTCGGGCATTTTAAACAGGAAAGACTCCATCACCGCATTCATCACCTTCATGGTTTCACACAGAAAGTTGTCAGAACATGTCTTTGCTTTTTGCAGATGATGTGGTTCTGTTGGCTTTATTGGACGATGACCTCCAGCTTGCCCTACAGCAGGTTGTATATGAGTGTGAAGGAGACGTGATGAGAATTAGCACCTGCAAGTCTGAGGCCATGGTCCTCAGCTAGAAAAGGGTGGAGTGTCCACTATGGGTCAGGAATAAATTGCTGTCCTAAGTGGATATTTACATATATATATGAGTAAGAGAAGAGGGAAGTGGTATATTGGTGCAGAACATGCTGCACGTTTGAGGAACATTTTTCATTTCTAAAGAACTTCACCATTATAACACAGTTCACTACATAGTGAACTTACAGGATAGAAACAAAGTATCAATCCCCTCACAATGGTCAATCTATCAATCTGCCCTCCTCTACTGTAGTAGACTCTGTTTTCTGCCCGTTACGGTAAAGGAAGAGCTGATAGTGAAGCTGGCTGGCTGATCGACATTTCCACCCTCACCCATGGCTGTCAGCTGTGGGTAGTGACTGAAAAAATAAGATTACAGTTACAAGTGACAGACTTTGAGAAGATCCGCTACACCTCTTAATCAAATAGAGTCAACTGAGGTGGTTCTGGCATCCGGCTAGGACGCCTTCTAGGTAAGATGTTTCAGGCATGTCCTGGAAGAGGCCCCGAGGCAGACCCACGACAAGCTGGAGAAATGAAGTCTCGGAGCCGGCTCATTGTGTGCGTTATTTTCATTTTTGATTCGGGTCAAAATGACTGGTGTACTTAAATACAACACAAATAATGTTCACTTGAAATTGATACCAGAGTCAAAAGATGGTAAATAAGCTTTAAAGTAATAACATGGATATAAGCTGCAAGTTATATTAAAGAAAGGTTTCGAGTTTTGGTCAATGAAATATGGAAGCTAATTGTAATTTTGCAAAAGTAACAATCTATTTTTTTTCCTTTAGATGAAATTAATCATATAGCTAATAATGCTATAGTAAGAGATAGGTTGGTTGTCCATGTGATTTAAATGTGTCAGTAGGATGAGAGTTAAATAGTTCAAGTTCAAGTTTACAAAAAAAGTTTATTAACTTAAAAAGTAAGAAAGAAAATGCAGAAACTCCAAATACTCAAGTGGGTACGTTTTCTGAATTAAGCTTTCCCTACTTAATCTATTTAATTACTTTAAGCTTTTTGGTTTTGTGATGCTGGTTTAAAAAAAACACAGAGGAAAAAGAGGAGAATCAATCTCCAAGGACAGAATTTCAATAATGATCATATTAAGTAAATGAAATCCAAGCATACTTTATTTAGAGAAGACGTCAAGTAACTTCTAAATGACGCTATGCACCAAACCTCCTCGACAATATGCACAGGAGGACTCGAGGCTCAAGGGCATTACGTACAGCGAAGGAGAAGAGACGGGAGATGTTCTTGTTTTTTTGTTTTTTTCTGTTTTCTTCCCCTTTCAGCGGAAAGCGCACAGAAACAGAGGCGGCTGACCACAGGCCAGAAGCTGAGCAGTTAATCCAATAGGCTGCTGCTTGTTGAGAATATGAAAGGGTACTTGCTGTAGTAATCCACATTATGTTGTTAGAAGAAGCTCGGTTACATAATCACCCTAAGAACCTCCAGATGGGCTCCTGCCAGAAGACAACATGGCACGGTGACGGGACGGCGGACCAGTGACGTATTTGACTTTGAGCTCGCGCCTCGATGGACCTTGACGGTGCTTTCGAATAATCATCCCTTAATCAAACTTGTTCAGCTAAAAGCAGTGTCCCGTTTTATAAATGTCACACACAATCCCTCCACTAGGGGGTAATCTAGTCAATTCATTTAACCAATAACACGAGCCCTTACTCAGTGCGTTTGGTCTCAAATATTCATAAAATACTCTTAAATGAGTCCTAATGAAATCCTGCCTTCCTGAAAGCTTTCCTGTGTATGTTTCCCAGAATGGCTCACCCCCTCCACCCTCCCAGAGGGACTTAACATCTCTAGATAAGTGAAAAAAAAAAAAAAAACATTTCAAGACCACTGACCCACTAAGGATAGCTGCAGCAGGTTCTAGCAGCTCTAAGTGACATTTCTATAGTTGCTTTAGCTTCTCCCAGAGGCTTTCGCAGGTTTCTGGCATAAGCCTGTGTGCGCGTGTATGTATGTATGCGTTTGTGTGTGTGACCTCTGATCCCTGTGCAGTGTACCACAGATCAATACAGGGAAAGTGATCCGATTCCAAATGCTCATCTGCCACTTAATCTGTCATTTTATGTATCATTTCCCTTCCATTCATCTATTTAAAGGCATCCAACGACAAAGCACATGGCAGAGCTATCATTGCAGTTTCCTTTATTTGTTTTCAGTCTTATTTCTTTTGTCTTTCTCTCCTTTGACTTTCATGCGTCTCTCCCATTTAAGCGCCGGAGAGGTGCTGTGTCGGAGCAGCGGGACATCAGGGTTTGCACACAGTGTCAATAGTCTTTCCCATTGTCTCAGTAATTGATGGATGACTGTGAGTCAGATATAAACTAAGTAGATTACACTCACTAGATCTGAGGGCTGATGCTAATGTGCATGACGGAGGGGTTTGGAGCTGAAGAGTGACTGTCCAGTTTTGGAAGTCAATGCGACAGCTGGACCCAGAGGCTGAGAGACGGTGGCTGTGATTTTTGGGAAGAACATGCATACACACATATGCAGTGTGCCTGTTTAACCCATACTTTTTCGTGTTTCTCAGACAAACTGGATGCATGTGGTGTGAGGGGTCAATACCTGACAGCTGGGTGCTTTGTTACATGCAGCATCCCTCCAGAGCAGATATTGAGCTCCTGTCGTCGGCTCAGGCTCAGCAGTGTAAAAATACTTTTGATGTTTAACTGCAGCCCAGCGTGTTTGGTTTCATTTGCTGCAGTTTGCTTCCATTCATGTCGTTGTCCAAGTTTGTCCAGTTGGTTTGTTATTCAGTGTCAGGTTTTGTCATTTGTTGTTTGTTTTTGTTTAAATAGTTAAAAAGGGGCCAAAATTGGCAAATGGGTCAAAAAAAAAAAAATTAGTTACATTTTGTTAGTCACTTCTTGTTTAAATCCTGGCTAATAGTTAGCTTTTTAACTAGCTGATGAATCATAGACTACATTGATGTGGTTTATTAATATTGATGCCTCAATGGAATATAAGTTGACAGCTATAATAGCCCGAGGCCGAGAAACTGATAAATTAGCCTTGATGCTGATGGAATAACCCACCTAAATGTCCCTTTATGAAGCCTCCAGCTGTTTTCACCATCTTGCTGCTTTGAAATAGGACTAATGATCAAAGGGTGGATCTGATGGTGAAACTGCACGGTCATTTCCGGTGAGCATACCTTCTAACTCTTAAATTGCCACAGTTTAGCTGAAAATGAACAACCAAAACAGTTTATGCAGAGAAAGAGCCTGGTGGTTATGAAAAAGATGGTATGTTTAGCTTCTGTGTTAGCTTCTGTGTGCTAACATTTGCTAATAAAAGCTTAAAAGTACAACTGAGAGCAATGGGGATAGCTTTGGAGATATATATGTGTGTGTATATGAAAATAATTCATTTTTTCTGGCCAAAAAAGAAACTCCTTTCAAATGAAGCACACTCAAATGCAATCGCTGGCCACTTTGTTAGGTACACCTTGCTAGTAAGAGGCTGGATCGCCTTTTGACTTTTTGACAAAAGTGCTAGAAACATTGCTCAGAGATTTTGGTCCACAGATAACATCACACAGTTGCTTCACATCCATGACAACCACTTCCAAAATTTGCTCTATTAGGTTGGATTCTGGTGACTGCCGATGTTATTTGAGTACAGTGAGCTCATTTTCATGTTCAAGAAACCAGTTTAAGATGATTAAGAGCCGATATGATGCTGCGGTCATAAAAGGATGGACATGGTCATTAACAACACTCAGGTCGGTTATAGTGTCTAAACCACTGTTCTTATATGACAGAAGTGCCAACTAGTGTGGTTTTTACTGCTTCCACAGCCCATCCGCATCTATATTACGTTTGTTGTGCTTTCAGAGATGGTCTTCTGTATACCTCGGTTGTAATGAGTAGTTATTTTGAGTTACTGTTGTCTTACTATCAGTTCAAACAGTCTGGCCATTCTCCTCTGACCTCTGAGAAGGGATTTTTTAAACCTAAAGACTTCTGCTCACTGGATATTTTCTTTCTTTCTTTCATTCTTTCTTTCTTTTTTTTAAGACTTTTGAAACTGTATAGATTGTTGTTTTGGGGAAAATCCCAGTAACTAATCAGTTTCTGAAATACCCAGACTATGCCACATTCAAAGTCATGTAAATGACCTTTCTTCTCCATCCTGATACTCAGTTTGAGCTTCAGCAGCTTGTCCTGACCATGTCTACAAAGCTAAATGCATTGAGTTGCTGCCATTGTGACTGACTGGTCAGATATTTGTGTTAGCAAGCAGTTGCACAGGTGTACTCAATAGACTGACCGGTGAATGTTTTAAATGGGTTGTATACTTGTGTAGTTTTAAAAAGAGTTTGGACAAATACTGGATAGAATAAGATTTTCAATTAGTTAAAAAAGTTAACGGTAAGTTTTTACAATTTACAGAGGAAAGGTCGGCTGCTTACATATTCTTTTACCTTAGAAATATGTAATACTTGCTGTCTGAATGAGAACTTACTTTAAACCTGTTTGATTGTAATTTTTTAGTCAACTGACTGAAGTTAATGAGTGCCACATCTTATCTGTCTAACTTAAAAACATCAACTGCAAAGTGAACAAACAGCACCTTTTCATAGAGTGGCACAAAGTCATAAGGAAATTATCTGAACATTTCTCTTTCAAGTGGTTCAATTGACGCCGCTATGACTTGGCTCAGGCAAACCCTACTATTGTTGTTGAGTGTCTCGAGAATGCTCGGCTGTTGCCAAGGAAAATATTAACTGCTGATAAAATAATTAATCTGTTGTTTAATTTCAACCTGAACTTTTCATTCTTCTGCATTTATTATATGGGAAAAAAATCTTGACCCTTTCTGAGCCAAACTAAACAGATAAAAATCATTTTAATGTCAACTCTAAGTTTCCTAAATGGTTTATAGAAGATAATTTCTCAGCGTAAAAATATTTTATCTCTTACATCAGCTTTAAGGAGATGTGACTCGTGATACTTGTCTGGGTTTTTGTGTTTTATGGTTGTGATAAAATTGTCTACGTTGGAAATCACACTCTTTATCCTTGACAGGTTTTCTTATGTACTTTCCCCTTTGTGTTTGCATGCGCTTGCATTGATATGTTTGTTTACACATATCTGTGTATGAGGCTGCTTTAATGCAGAGTGTGTTAGTGTTGGCTGGGTGTTTCATGTGGTGCATAATGAGATAAAGTCCCACTCCGTGCAGTCTGCTGTCTGGCCTTTTATCTGAGCTACAGATTAGCGCAGGTGATTTCATTCCTGTGGAAGTTTAGCAGGGGGTTGGCTCAGAGCACTAACACGACATCGTGACGATCAGAGAAGACGAGATGGGCCAAGGGTTTGTGTTGTTTCTTCCTTTCAAACCTAAAGGTCAGATCAGCTGGTCTGAAAAAGTAAAATGCATGTTCAACACCTGTGTTGTGCATCGGTGGAAAACATTAAACTGCTGCATTGTTGCCACAGGAAACTTATTGTGTCCTATGTTAATTCAGATAGAACTGGAACCATGTGGTCACACGGTATAATACACTACAATGTTAAAATTACATGTTTTGATTTTAACACTGATTACACTGACTGTGAGTAAATCTGTCTCTCGCAGCATAACCAAACACACTACATGGCAGATGTCTGCGTGTACACGTGTGCTTGTGTGTCTTCACATAGAGGGACTTTTGTTGACCTCTTCATGTGTGTTTTTGTCATTAAAGTGGATTAGGATGTAGTTACCACGCGTTGCCTAAGACCCATCTAACCCTTGAGCTACTTAGAGTAGCTTCACTCTCTCAGGACGAATGGCAGGATTCATTAGAGGACTGACTGTTTTAATACTTTGATTATTGTATTGTGCAGAAACTTACAATATAAAGCAAAGTTGTGATGGATTTCTGATATAGCATCATGCTACATCCTGTACTTGTGGTGGGTAGTTTACACTCATCGTGAGCATGAATGTCATGGTACTTTTTGGAATGATTGATGATGATTTTTAATAAGTATATAAACATATCTGCTTAAATTTCCCTTAACAAGTTACGGCTTGATCAGATGCTTTTTGTAGCCACTACCCAACTTTTGGCATAATTCTGGCTGGATATTTGATCAGTCGTCTTGGCAGGATTGGTAGAGTTCATTTAAATTGATTGGTTTTCTGGCACAAACCCAGCTTTCGAGCATAGTCCACAAATTTCCAACGTAGTTGAGGTCAGGGCTTTGGCAATGCCTTTTCAGAAGCTTAATGTTAGCCTGCTTTATCCATTGCAAAACAAGTTTTGATGTGTGTCCTGTTGGACTAAACTGTGTCCAGGTTTCTAGCTGTTGAATTGAGCTGAACTTGAAGAATTTGCAGATAGTCGTCTTTCATTATTAAATCCATTTTGTGCAGTGTACCAGTACCACTGGCACCGAAACAACTGGCACCAGGGCGTGATACTACCACCAGCATGCTTGACAGCTGGTACAGTGTTCTTATGTTTGAAAGCCTCACCTCGCCTCACCTCACCAAGCATACCTCTTGTCACTGTAGTCAAATAGCTCAATCTTTTTCTTGTCTAACCATAAAACTTTTCTCCAGAAGCCATTTGACTATGTGGGTACCTGCAAAATTTCAGTTGAGCTTTAAGGTGTCAATTTTGGAGCGGTGGCTTCTTTCTCGGTCGGTATCCTCTCAGTCAATGGTAATGGCACTTCACTGTATAGGGTGACACTGGGGTTCAAGGAGTTTCCAGTTCATGGGAGGCTTAAGCTTTGTTGGGTTGTTTCTGAACATCCTATCCAATTTCCTCTCATCTGAGGGTGACAGTTTGGGTCCTCTGACCTTGACAAAGTGTTGCCAAATAATCTGTACTTGCATAAAATAGTTTGCACTGATGATCTTAGAATTTGCAGTTTAGAAATGGCTCTAAGAAATCTTCCCACATTGTGTAAATCTACAAGTACTCAGTCTTAGATTTTCCCGAGTTCCTTGGACTTTCCCATCATTCTGGGTATAGGTCGATCCAATGAGTGCTGTCAAACAAATCCTTTTCGGCTATAGTCAATCATGATCGCTAACAAGATGTTAACAAGGCCTTGTCAAGTTAAAAGAGATGTATACTTTTGACCCTCTGTGTATTATAGAAAATAAGTTAAAACTTGTTCACTAAAGCCACCTGTTCCAACTGGGACAAAGAACAGTAAATTACCACGACATTCATGCCGATGATGAGTATATGTACATTTCTGACCACAACTTTACATGATCAGAGCACTGACATTAACGTCGAGATACTTTGTTTTTTTGTTAAATCTCTTCTTGTATTTACTGTGCTGTGTTGTTTCTTTTAACCATATAATCCTTTAACTTTGCCTTTTGCTGTGCTGGACAACTACTGTGTTTCCTTATCTTGTATGCACATGTGCTTAGCGAGCGAAAGCCATCACGTTAGGCTTCCAAGTATAGCTCATTAGAACAGCAGTAAGTCAGTTAAGGCCAAGGTAGAAATCGTGCAAATGTCTTTGTGTGAGTAGACATTCATATATTTGTTTATTGCGCCGCCTGTTTTGATTGATGGAGGGGAATGAAGACATTTTTCAGCTCAGCATTTAGAAATTATTTTACATGGCTGGTAACACCTACTGTGTTATAGATTTTTTTTTTAAAAATGGATATGAGTAATGCAGCATCTAAAAATCATTTTCAGTGTTGGTTTACTTCTTATTTCCTGAACCTAGAAATATTCAATATGTATATAAGGTTTTTGCTTAAAATATAAACCAACTACTGATCATAGTTCTTTCATTCTAACTTCAAACCAAATTAGACTAAATATATCTGATAAGCTGCAGAAACTGGACACACACTATTGAATTGCAATTTAAATGTCCTGTAGTTGTCTGTAGTTGTTGTTGTTACGATGCTTTGAGAGAACCATATAAAGATTATCCCATAAGATGTACACTAATATGCATATTAAGAGATTTGTGATATATTTAGTGTCTTTTTAATCTAAAGTAGCAATACAACAGTAAATAATACCTGTTACATATTTGGATTTTTCTCATAACTAAAACATGTTAAAGTCATCCTCTCCATTTATCCACCTGCCCCAGTAGCCATGTCTCTCATTGGCTTAGAGGGCAGCCAATCAGTTGCAAGCTCAACCTTCTGGGGGATGGCCATTCAAATTGTGTGGCTGGGTGTTCTTGAGGGCCGGCTTTTACTTGGAGACCCTTGTCACACACAGCTTCCAGTCACAACAGTCAGGACTTCAAAGGCAGCCAGAGGCTGTTGGTGAGAAGAGTGAGTGACAGGAATACAGACGCAGGGAGAATGAGTGGAGCTGATAGTGTGATACAATAGAGGGAAAGGCAGTAGATGGAGACAAACTTTTGAGGCCGAATATATAGAAAGTGAGAAACGGTGCAGTGATAGATAATAGCGCATAAAAGCTGTCGAGCAGAAGGACAGGACAGATCCAGGGAAGGTGGAGGAGGCGGGCAGAAGCAGACGTCCCTGGACAGAACATTTCCTCCTCTTCAGAGCATGGTGACAGAGTTCACATGGATTTAGTCGACCTCTACCTCCCGGAGTGTTTCACCTACCACTCTAACACAGAGTAAGTACTGTCTTATAGCAGAATGACTCCACAGAACCTGAAGGGTGTCCTCTCAAACAGTACAAAGTGCAGATGAAGCCAAGATTGTGTTCACGCCATACTTGACAGCTGCTTCATCACATCGACTGACTCACTGTTTCTCTGTATTTGCGATATACTCAAATCATTATTGCAAAACAGACGTGGCCTGTGACAATCTTTATTGCAGAGGGTGACGGGGGGAGGGGGTTAAAAAAGTGTTTTCTGTGGTGCAGCATCATCACTGTTTACGCCACCTTTAAAGAAAAAGAAGTTGCTCATCTTGTCTTGATCATTTACCTTGTTCTCATTGTTCTGTTCAGAAGAATACACATCAGCACACACACACACCCTTATCTGTGTCATCTTGTCTTCTTTTGACATGATGTTGTGTAAATATTTGAGTTCACGTTCATGTTAATTTAGGCCTGCAGTCCTTTCCAGCTCTTGCTCTTTGAACACTTTCATTAACGTTTTATGTGCCTTGGGTACGTTGAGATCAAACTTTTATGAGTGTGAAGGTTTGTTTGGATTGATCACAGTTGCCATTGTTCATTGTTTGTTTGTTGATAGTGAGGGTAAGCAGGCAAGGCCAGGTTAGAGGTAACTAGTGGTGGCTTGTGTCATCCAAGGCTGGTAAAAATCCTCCACAAGAACAATGCAAATGGGAAAAGAAAAGTCAAGCAGCTGTTTGATTGCGAGTTTGCAGGGGTTTTTTTTTTTTTTGATTGCTTGTTTTGTCTGTAATCACAAACAGAAACACAAAAAATTGGTTCATTATCATCACGGCGGCGTAATCAATGTGATCGAATATTTGATTTAGAGTAAGATTCCTCGGGAGAGCGCGGGAACGAAGACAGAAATCTAGCAGACATGTGAGTGCGCTGTTTCCCTGATTGTTTGTGACACAAGCAACCGGATAAGGAACGTTAGAAAAGGTGATGGCGGCCGCAGATGATCCCTGTGAATGGCACGCTATCCATGTTTCCCGCCGACCCAAGCTCCAGCCACGGGTGCCGCATCTCTGTGCTTCATCCAAAGCCTGACTAAGGCTCTTACGGCCGCTCGGGGTGCCTCTGATCCCTGCTCATCTCTGGCTCATTAGTAATAAAAACACTGCTGAGACCCCGCTGACCTCAATTGCTCTCCCTAAGGTTTGGAGCTAAAAGGTTAGTCAACAGGCCCTTGAAGTTTTTGGGGAGGTTTTATAGTATTAAACAAAGACTTCTCTTCCTTCGAGGCTTTTAAATAAATCTATTTTGCTCTATTTTCTTAGCGTATTGTGATCAGTTTTTGAGATTTTCTTCCCTCCCTATTTTCCCCTCAATCTCATTCCCTGCCTCCACGCAGCCGGGTCATTGTTGTCTGCATTATGACTTTGCTCCTTTTCAAAGAAAGTACCCCCCCTCCCTTACCCCCCAGGTTAATGAGCCTCAGGACTGCCCCTTTTCTCTCCGTCCCTCTCTGGTTTTTTCACGCTCCCTCTATCTGTCTGCCTCCCGTGTAATTTCCTCCCGCCTCTTGTCGGTCTCTCCGTCTTTTTGTCTTCTTGTTGCTGTTGCCAAGATGCAGTTAGAGTTGTTTTGGATACTGGTATAATAACTTTGAATACCCCACCCCAACCAAACACACACACAATGATTTGTCCCTGCTGCACTGAGCTGTACAAGCTGCACCAACCGTTTTTTGATGGGCTTTTATGTGGAGTTGTAGATTAGTAATCTGTCAGAGTGAATATCACATCACATCTGATCACCCCACTCTAATGCAATTTCATTATGAAAGCAAAATGCCTCACTCTGTACCTGTCAGGGACTCGACACAGCATTATGGACACCTGTGATGGATAGCCATTGAGACTACCAGTGAGTCATTTTAAAAGGAAACTGAAATCTATTCACTGTGCTGTTATTATAGTCTTTGAATTGGATTGGAGAGGGTGGAGATGCAGCGGCGGGGAGTGCAGGAGCAAAATGGCATCATAGGGATAAAATTAAACATTTAAGGCACCATAAGCAACAGTATTTTATTGTAAAAATAGCACTTTTTTTTGAAAAGTACTGCGGTGAAAATTCTTCCACTCTGCAGCACCGTGTGGGGTCGTTTCCAGCTGCAGGTGGCTGTGGGAGAGCAAAGCAGCTTGGGCTCAGAGGAGAGTGTATCCTAGACTTTTTATCTGCTGGAAGACAAGAGTAACAGGATCGCAAATGAACGGCGATGCTACTCTGATATGTAAATGGGCAAAAGTTGCCAAACTGCAACAGTATTTCTAAAGGTTGTAATTTGATTTAGAGAAGGCAACTTGGTTAAAAGCTCAGCCACAGTTTTTGGTGCTCGAACGTCTTTGATTCTGCTACTTCGGATTTATTCTACTGCACCAAAGCAGTTGAGCTTTGATTTCCAAGCTCTTTGAAGGCAGCAGTCGCTGTGATAACACTGGTACAGTTGTTTGGTTTTCCTATCAAGACCTTAGTTGTCTTGCTCAGTGCCTTACTGTGCGTGTCCGTGTATGTTTTTGTGGGCTTGTAGAGGGGTCAGTAGCGCGTGGCCATGGTTTACTCAGTGGGTGGTTAAAAGCAGCCAGTCTTTTTGCCTACCAAATAAGTTGTGATTGGAAGCTGCTGATTTACATGGCAGGAAACCGGCTGAATTGGACCTCAACCTCAACAAGCCAAGAATAGAGTGGGAGAGATGTACGGATAGTGTGTGGGGTGTGTGTACAGCAGTTTTCTTTTTTGGGGTTTTTGTTTTGGAAGTTAGGCCTGGCGTCAAAGAGCTGCATGCAATGTAAGTGTTAGGGTGTTTATGAAGACACATGCTTTGACAATGTGTCCGTAAGAATGTGCGTGCCAGGAGGTGTAGTGTGTTCCCGATCGTAGGAATCTGAAGTGTATGCGGTGAAGACTACGTTTTTTATTTTTACATCCACGCACAAAAGTCTGACGCCACAATGCGAGCGAGCGTGTGCGCAGGTGTGTGTGTGAGCGCAGATCACATGCCTGCAAGCCTACTGTACGCTTCAGCTGGTTTCAAATGCTTTTTCTCCTCGGCATGGTGACAGAGAGTCTGTTGTGGTCACATCCTAATCCAATAATAGAGCCATGATACACACTTTAACATGCAGGCCTAGGAGAAGATTTATTTCCAGCTTTTATTATATAACTAATAATGGAAAGATTTTATTTAAATATATAAATACATTCTTTCATTTAGTTAAGGATTGACTTCTAACAAAAGCTGTACTTTCCACTTTATATTTCTTACAAAAAACACCTGCTCAGTTGTTGTATCTGGTGTAGGCTTCAGGCAGTTTATCAGGTCAAATTTGGTAAATGAGAGAAACAAAGAGAAAATAGATTGAAGACAATAGGCAATAAAAGTGGAAGGAATGTGAGTATATTTGGATTGAACATGACGGTGTGGATGATTGCTGGTTTAGCTATTTTCCTAGGTTTGCTTAAGCAATCGCTTCTCTGAAAACAAAGCAGTGTAATGAACAGCAGCTTTGCATATGGGGGAAATCACAAACGGCTGGTTTCTCTAACACTCGGACGGATGTGGAAACTGGTATGTGGTGTTGTTGAAGCGTTGTGGATTTGTGAAATTAAAAAACTGATGTATTCAACAGAAACTATGGCCTTTCTCATTCTTTTTTTAAACCTTTTAGCCAACAAATACATACCTGTGTTTGTGAAGAGATGTGAATCCATATATTAATTTCAAGTATATTCATTACACGATTGCTATCTGTGTAGATGATGCCAGAACTAATAAAACTAATATAAAACTAATCAAAGCCCACCGACCTGAAGGTCAGCTGCAAATATTAATAGCAATATCAAAGTGACTCATTAAATAAAGATGACTTCAAATTCTCCAACATAGATATATATTAAAATAAGATGCATACACACATCATATGTATTAAATTCTTTTTTTCTTTTTTCTTTTTTTTTTTTGTCTCCAGGCATCTGGACAGGATGTCAGTGAGGGGCTTGGACCCCACCTGTCCCTCTTCTATAAAGCGTGAGCCTTCCAGCCCCAGCCCCAGCTCTCAGGGTGATGTCAGCCCGGCCCAGCCCAGTCCTGGAAGCTCTTCCTCGGACACAAACTCCAGCTACGGTCCTCTCACCAAAGGCCACAATCACAATAATGGGCAGGACTCACCAGGCCTCTTTAGTCACACAGCGGGGTTGGCCAGTAATGGAGGAGCAAATAGGTTGGTGTATGTATCATATTCTCCTTTATTTCATCTGTTTTACTCCATTTTGTATGTGAAATGATATTATTACTATATCTATGTTTTACCCTTATTTTTACTCTTCCTTTTTCTCTCCAGGAGGTTTGGTGAGGAAGAAGGCCAAGTCAAGTGCGAATTCATGCTGGGCTCTGTCGCCAAGCGCCTATGTCTAGTGTGTGGTGACGTGGCGTCTGGCTACCACTATGGTGTGGCCTCTTGTGAAGCTTGTAAGGCCTTCTTTAAGAGGACCATCCAGGGTGAGACTGGCACTGTATATAAAACACACCTTCACAAACACGCTCAGTTTCAGTAACCGCATTTATTGTGATTAGCATGGCTGATAATGCCTTCCTGCATCATATAAACCTGTTTTAGGAGCAACAAGGTGTAGATGTTCCCTGATCATTTGTTTTGGGAAAAACAAGCCCTGATCAGTTAGCTCACAAGCTTCCGCCTTCAAAACTGCAGAAAGGCTTTAAATAAAGATCTGCTCGCAAGCAGCTGATATGCAGTTATACTTAGACCACTGTGTGTATAGTCAACATCGCTGAGTTTAGGTTTAAAGCTTGACATGTGTGCGCAATCGCTTCAGCCCTGAAGGAAGTCAGCAAGGAGAGCCGGCAGCATGCAGTTTGTGTGTTTTAAAGGGATTGTCCCCTCTTGGCCCAGCTCAGGAGCCTGACAGGAAGCGTTTAGTTTAGGCCTCTAGAAGTTGGCTACTCTAGATGAGTTCACAGAGCAAGCTTCACTGGCTGTCGCATCAGACAAAGCAGATCTGGCTCATCAGATACTTCCTATCGCTGATCAAGGGTGGCAGCTAAAAGCACCCCCAACTGGCAGAAAGCCATCAGACTTAACATACACCTTGGGTTGCCAGTTAGTGTGGAGAACATGTATGGTTTTGTATTTTTTTAAAATGTGGACATTTACCACAACCTTATAGTGAAATTTACTTAATAGGGTAATCAGGATCACTTATCAGGGTAATCAGGGTCAGTTACAAGTCGAGACCACAAATACATTAACCCTCTGGTATAATTTACCACAACTTTATAGTGAAATTAACTTGTTAGGGTAATCAGTCAGTTATGGGGTAAGACCACAAATACATAACAGAAAACCTGAGATCCAACATGGTGCAAATAAGGAACAGTCTAAAGAACTACAACCTTAAAGTCAGCGTATCTACCCAATCTACCCAATTTCACTGTGCAAGAAACTGCACAATGACAATAAAAAGCTCTAAGTCTAAGTATCTCAGCCTTGGTTTAAATTATAACATTTCCTTTTGAAAAAAAATTCTGTTTCTCAAAAGTACCTCAGTTTAGATCCTTTACAGATGCCAGTGAGGTTTGCTGTGTAATCTCAACACTTTCTCAGACATAACATTGAGATAGCAGTGACAATGAGTAATACTGAATTGCTGCTTCATTGTTTGCAAAGCAACTACTAAGTCCCCCCCCCCCCCCCCCCTTCTCACTTGTTATCCTCCAGGTAACATCGAATACAGCTGTCCAGCATCCAATGAATGTGAAATCACCAAGAGAAGACGGAAATCTTGCCAGGCTTGTCGATTTGTGAAATGTCTGGCAGTGGGCATGTTGAGAGAAGGTCAGCTATATCCTAAAAAAAAAATCCTTTTCCGATCCTTGTCAAAACCTTACTCGAGCTGCCTTTTTTTCTGAGATCGATCAGTCGGTGGCAGAATTTCAAATCTCCTCTTTCAGACAGTTGAGAAAGAGAGTGAAGCCTAATACAAGTCTGACTGCAATTACTTTGTAGTGCATTCCTCTAAACAATAACCTAGTAAACCCTTGACAGTAGTTGTGTAAACTCAAATGAAACCTAAAACTTCTGACAGTTAAACTTCAAGCCCTCTGTTCCGGCTACGAGGTGCGTGTGTGTAGGTAATTTGTATGTGTGGTAAACACAAGTTTGAACAATGCAGAGGGAGGAGAAAGCTAATAACTGCTCATCTGTGTCAGTCTTTGCTTCATGAGTCTTCCTCTGAAATAGCCTATGGACATGTGCCAACTTGTGTAGGTGTGTGAGCAGTGCTGCAGCAGCTATTAAGATAACAGAGCGCGCTGTGAGCTGCATCAAATGTAAAACAGAAGAGAGTTTAAGGGCAGATTAAACTAGAATGGGATAAGTTACCTATTAAAGCCTACTGAGCCTGCTGTTTTGCAGTAATCAATAACATTCTGCCACTTCTTACATCAGAATTATAGGATCTGTGCTAACAGATCCCAGTCACCTTACAGAGTATTTATACTTATTAAATACTACTACAATACAATACATCAAATAAGTTTAGCAATGAGCTTTCATGTTCCTGCCTTTTTTCTATAGCTAAGGTCCACCCTGCAAAATTTCATCATACATGCTCAAAAACATGAGATGACAGTGGTAAATATGTTCCACTGGTACTCTGTGAGTGTGGTCAGGTGCTCCTTTAGTGTCACTATGTGCCTGCGGTGTGACATATTATCCAGATTTAGAAGTGACTCAAAAAGGAAAACATTAGCGACCTCCTACAGTACCGGCCACTCGTTGCCTTCTGCGTATGTCCACGAGAAGATAAGGAAGAGAGAGGGGAGCTGATGAAACGCATGAGTGGGTGGGTGGGGGGTGAAATCCAAGGCATAAGAGAGAGTAAATAGAATTATTAGGCATTGTTGTCAGCATCACACACCATGTAATTCACAAGAGCCATATTGAAATCAAAAACCTTTATTCAGTGTTTTCAAACTATGGATTAATTCAGCTGGGTACACAGTTGTGATAGCTTCATCCATTTTAATCTCCACGTATGAAAGCTAGAAAGATGGCGTTCTAATCTTCAAAGGCATGTGGGTCAAAGTGGAAGACGCGAGGGAAGTGTCAGCTGCCTTTCTGAACCTGTGCTTTTTCTCTTTATTTTCTCATTTATTATGTTTTGGTGACAGGCAGAATACAAGAGGGATGTAGTTACCCATTGCATTATCTTCACTGATCCCCAGAAAACGGACCAATCCTGTGCATCAGAGGCATGTCAACCTCTGTGCATCATGCAGGGTCTAACAAAAAACTCACCATGCTGCTTTATTGCTATTGGCGTTTGTTTTTTCCTTAGTAAAGGTTCTGTTTCTTCTGGGTCAGCACTGTTCTGGTTTGATTTCATCTCTATATTGATTTTACCATTTTCTTTTTAAAATTAAAGACCTTTTTCTTCCTTAAGAGTTATGTCTTAAAAACATAGGCTCATAACACAACAATGGCTGCTGCAACAGATATACCGTTACCTCTTTGCATTTGCAATCCTCCTCTGAATGTTAAACGCAGTTTGCAGGTTGATGGGCTTCACAGAAAGTTCTCATTAGATTCCATAAAAGTGGATCTAACTTTCTCTGTCTGCAAAATAAATGATTAGATCCCAAATTCAGTGAATATGAGCAGTCAGAGATGCTGTCGGTGGAATTTGATAGCTCATTGTGTTGTTCACTGAGAAGTGAAATGTTCCAAGTTTGAGGCCTTGACGAAACACAAACGCCTTGGAGGGTTGGATCAGGAAGGGCATCCTGCGTAAAAATCTGTGCCAAATCAAATATGTGGATCTATCTGCTGGGAATAAGGGAGTAGCCCGACAAGTTTCTACTCTCCCGTGACGTACGCTGTCTCACAAATTTCAAGACTTAATGTCCATCATATAAAACCTAGAGAGCATATATTATGGCCTGTCTGCTGACAGATTATCATAATTTCGGGCAGCCTCTCTTTTGGTTTGGTTTGGTTTGTCAACTTCTCAGATGACTCCAGCTACTTTTTTTGGTCTAATGCTAAACCAATAGAAACAATGGGTAACAATTGCTAAAATGCGACCCAGGTTGCAATAAAGTGCAATGATAATTTAATACCACCTCTTCGTTGCTAAGCACACAACAGCATCTGGTCATTGCAGCTGTGTATAAATGTGCTTGTAAGTTATTGATATACAGAATAATAGCATCTTTACACGTGTTTGTGTTTAAACATGTCAGTCAGCAGCAGCCATATTTATGCTCATGCCACTGTGTTCTTGTGAGCAGGACTGTCTCTGCCCTTCTTCTAAATTAGCTGCTTTTAATGGGATGGGTGCGTGGCGGGGGAGGGGTGGGGGCATCAGCAGCATCCCAGTCTACCTCTCAGCCCTCTCTTCTCTTTGCTTTCCCTCCTCCCTCATAAATTCCTCCAGATGCCTTGTGGGACTCCTGGACCTCCATGAAATGGGAACTGCCCCTCGTAACTCTGGCTGTAAGCGCCCTCGTAATGCGCTTCATCGTGTATCGTAATGCCGCTCTTCCCTGGGGAGGCCGTAGTAAAGCCAGAGACAGAGGAGCTGTGAGGTTTAATGGGGAGAGTCAGAGCCATATTAAAAACACAGCTAAAAGACACATAGACCTCAGGCAGGATTTGATTAAGCTTTGTTTAGTCCCCATTTCTACAGTTGCTAGTGCTACTCAGAACAGTAAAAATTAGTATTTTAGGAAATGTGAAAATTATTTTGAAAATAGATGTTATAAAGCAGAAACTATGTGATTCTGTGTTTTTATGGTTTAATGGTTTATGTTTCTAAGAAATATGGCCAATGGTGCAACAATTCCCTGACTAGCCCCCACCTTTCTGTTTTGTCTTACTGTCTAATCTCTACTTCCTCCCGGCTGGAGTTACCTTTTCTTAGGGGTGTTAATCATTCAGCATTAATCAGCATTCTGAGAAAAGCATCAGGACAGAGGAAAGATAACGCCACAGTGCTGTTAGTAGCACCATGTGTATATTTGTCGCAATATCCGAGGAGTGTTGGGATTGTTTATACTAAACACTAAACCACGCTAACAAGGATCAGTCTGGATCAGCGGCTGGATTTCTCTGTTTCTCAACCACCTGTATGTATGCAGGGTGCATTTTAGGAACCTGTAAAAGCGTCTCATGTGGAAGTCCATATCCCTTCAAAGGAAGATGGTCTGATGTAAGAGGCAAAAAATAAATATGACTACTCCCTGTTTATCAAACTGAGATGGGCTGTTCAGAGGAACAGGAAGGAGGTGTGCGTGAATATCTGTTTTGTTATCCACAAAAGCTATTCTTGGCCCTCTGGTTGTCAGCACATTCCACTGTGAAAACTTACACTCAGTTCTGATGTGTGTTGTAACTCTCACATGTGAGTGGAAACAAATATACCTGCATGAAAGCTCATTTTTTTCTACTAATCAAACCACAAAAAAGTGTTTGACTGAATCCCGTTTGCCAACGGTGTTAAATCTAATAACAACACATAGGAGGCACCCACATCCTCATCCAGCTAATCCATACTTGCCCTTTATGACATCACCAGCAGGTCAGGGGGCATTAACTTTCCACAACCAATCTCTCCTTTAATACCTTGCTCATCTTCTTCAGCTTTAACTTCTCAGTCTTCACAAATCTTAAAACTTAGCGAACACGTGATCTAAATTTATTTGTATGTCATTGATGTTCTGCATCCATATTGATATTAAGTTTTCTTTCTTGCTCTTGTGAAGCACAGTATATTAAAAGTATGACCATAGACTGTATATAAAAGATGAAAATGAAGACGAACACGACCCCTGGTTATAAAGGGAAGTCAGAATATATAGAAGTGTATAGGAATATAACTTTACTTTTCACTTGATTTATGATCTAAACTCATTAGGTTCATGCCCCGATCATAGGTTTCAGGGCTTACCTAATACAACATGATTTCAATTTTGTAAGAATTTGCAAAATTTTGTAAAATACATTCCCATTTGGATTACAATAGATAATAAGGCATACAGTTTAGGACAAGCATTAACAATTTATTTTGTCCAAGGTGCCACATGAGAAATTGGGGCTGTTTTGGAGGGCTGCACAACAATATTGTTGTGCCACAACAGTCCCAGTTTCACCAATATTGGTATGTGGCCCTCCACAGCCGTCCCGGTTTCACCAATATTAGTGTGTGGCTTTCCACAACAGTCCCAGTTTCACCAATACTGGCATATGGCTCTCCACAACAGTCCCAGTTTCACCAATATTAGTGTGTGGCCCTCCACAACAGTCCCAGTTTCACCAATATTAGTGTGTGGCCCTCCACAACAGTCCCAGTTTCACCAATATTAGTGTGTGGCCCTCCACAACAGTCCCAGTTTCACCAATATTAGTGTGTGGCCCTCCACAACAGTCCCAGTTTCACCAATATTAGTGTGTGGCCCTCCACAACAGTCCCAGTTTCACCAATACTGGCATATGGCTCTCCACAACAGTCCCAGTTTCACCAATATTAGTGTGTGGCCCTCTACAACAGTCCCAGTTTCACCAATATTAGTGTGTGGCCCTCCACAACAGTCCCAGTTTCACCAATATTAGTGTGTGGCCCTCCACAACAGTCCCAGTTTCACCAATACTGGCATATGGCTCTCCACAACAGTCCCAGTTTCACCAATATTAGTGTGTGGCCCTCCACAACAGTCCCAGTTTCACAAATATTAGTGTGTGGCCCTCCACAACAGTCCCAGTTTCACCAATACTGGCATATGGCTCTCCACAACAGTCCCAGTTTCACCAATATTAGTGTGTGGCCCTCCACAACAGTCCCAGTTTCACCAATATTAGTGTGTGGCCCTCCACAACAGTCCCAGTTTCACCAATACTGGCATATGGCTCTCCACAACAGTCCCAGTTTCACCAATATTAGTGTGTGGCCCTCCACAACAGTCCCAGTTTCACCAATATTAGTGTGTGGCCCTCCACAACAGTCCCAGTTTCACCAATATTAGTGTGTGGCCCTCCACAACAGTCCCAGTTTCACCAATATTAGTGTGTGGCCCTCCACAACAGTCCCAGTTTCACCAATATTAGTGTGTGGCCCTCCACAACAGTCCCAGTTTCACCAATATTAGTGTGTGGCCCTCCACAACAGTCCCAGTTTCACCAATACTGGCATATGGCTCTCCACAACAGTCCCAGTTTCACCAATATTAGTGTGTGGCCCTCTACAACAGTCCCAGTTTCACCAATATTAGTGTGTGGCCCTCCACAACAGTCCCAGTTTCACCAATATTAGTGTGTGGCCCTCCACAACAGTCCCAGTTTCACCAATACTGGCATATGGCTCTCCACAACAGTCCCAGTTTCACCAATATTAGTGTGTGGCCCTCCACAACAGTCCCAGTTTCACAAATATTAGTGTGTGGCCCTCCACAACAGTCCCAGTTTCACCAATACTGGCATATGGCTCTCCACAACAGTCCCAGTTTCACCAATATTAGTGTGTGGCCCTCCACAACAGTCCCAGTTTCACCAATATTAGTGTGTGGCCCTCCACAACAGTCCCAGTTTCACCAATATTAGTGTGTGGCTTTCCACAACAGTCCCAGTTTCACCAATACTGGCATATGGCTCTCCACAACAGTCCCAGTTTCACCAATATTAGTGTGTGGCCCTCCACAACAGTCCCAGTTTCACCAATATTAGTGTGTGGCCTTCCACAGCAGTCCCAGTTTCTCATGTGGCCCATTGAGAAATGAATTGCCCATCCCTGTTTTAGGAAGCAGCTACCAATTATTCCCTTGCATGTCACATTTGTCTTCACACATTCCTGTTTCAAATCTCCATATTTTGTCTCCCTTTCTGTCTTCATTTATTTATTTGTACTATTTGTATTTTTATGTTCTATTTCTATTGTATATATTAATCGGAATCTGTGGGTGGACAGCAAAGAAAGAATTTCATTGCACAGAGAAATGCCTTTGTCTCTTGTGACACATGATAATAAACACTTCGAATCTTGTATCTTGAACAGTAAGATGTTGATGGCTCAGCTCAAGGGTTCAAGCAGGTTACAGTGGCTGTGTTCATATTTTATGTGCGGTCTAAAAGTATGATTACCCCGTGGTTCTGTACTTTAGGTGAATGGTTGGATGCTATTTTTGTTGCACATGTAAGTTATATTACAGAGATGCAAATCATTTATGTATTACAGCTTCTTTTGAGTAGTTGATATTGAAAACTGCTTTGTAGCACCTAAAGAACTGTTCATTTAGCTTAAAAATGACTAAGAAATCCCTTTTGAATTATACAGCTGGATATTACCAAATATGTAAACAAATTTAAAAAAAGAGGCCTATTAAACATATCAGGTCCCCATAAGGAGAATCATGTGCTAACGGCTGTCTAAATGACTCAGGTAAAGTTTGTAGCATGCGTGCTTGTTGTTTTTGTCTGCTTCCACTTGTCTTTGCACTAGGATGATGTCGGAGTAAATGTGCAGTCATATTCGTTCTGTTCCCACTAGTGCTGTCAGCGTTAATCTCATTAAAATTACGTTAACGCCATAACGCAGCAAATCTCCGTTAACGAGTTACCGCGGATCGCCCCGTGCGTGGGGCTGGACGGCGTCAACACGTTAACGAGCTAACTGCGCTAACGCACTAGTTCCCACCAATTGAGCATTGCGTGGCACATCCAACATACTGTTTTATTTTTGTCCATCGGGGTCATACTTCACATGAAAACCGAAATAGTTCCAAACGCCAGATCTGAATGAGGGTGGGGTAGGTTCAATTTTGGGTAGCGTTGAGGCAGTTGCCATGTTGCAACAAGCTTAACTTCTGTCTCACTAGCTTGCGCTGCGCTCAGTGGATCTGCGCTCGACAGTGCAGCCTAGGCGGAGTAGTAAAACGCAGATCCACTGAGCTCTCAACACAGACAGCATCGTCAGAAGAAAAGTTGATAAAATAAATTAAAAATTTTGTGTCGATGCATATGCGTACCGAACCGTACCGAACCGAAAAGCACTGTATCGAACGGTTCAATACCGATACATGTATTGTTGCACCCCTAAAATGTGTATAGATAGATAGATAGATAGATAGATAAACATCTGGGAACCCTACTCTGGTTTTTTATTTTAATGCAAATATTGTTGAACTCTGGTGCCAAACCAGTGAGCAGATCACACAGCAAAACTCCGACGCACACTTCTGTGAAGTATTCATTACTGATATATTTGCTGAGAGTATTATGTACAAATAGACACTTGTCAATTTGTACATAATACTCTGACTGTAATGAGGCTGGCTGAATAATAGGCGCTGTGTAATATATAATTTGTGGATGATGCAGAGATAAGTACACATTGATTTGGTGTTTGTGTGTCAGACATGTCCACTTTTTTAAAAGTGTAAACACATGCAGTTTGATAGTTGTTAATATCCTGTTGGCTTACAGTAAAGGTTACCAGGCAGATTGCTATGCACAAACCTCTCCTCTAGCTCACCTTTGTCTCTCTTCATGGTACATTAACTCATAAAGTAGAAATTCTTTAAATAAATTCTATGGAATTATATGTTATAGTAAATCACACCTGTAAAATAGCTTTACAAACCACTGGTATGCAAGTGATAAAACCGCAAAACACATCTTGCATGTCTGACTAAGAGAACCTTATTTGATGTTCTTAATGTTGATGTAAGCGGTACATAAATATCTGCAGAAGTAAGACTAAGTACAGAAGGCTGCAGGCTCAAAGGCGTGGGGTATTACTGTGAGGTGTCAAGTGAGCAAATACCCTTGGCGTGTCTCTTACTGATGCCAATGCCATTAAGTATCTATTCAGGGGCACTACGGCTATTTACACTGTGTAGATTGGGCAATCCAACACCACTACTGAAGAGTTCCTGAGTCACGTTCACCTCAGTGGATGCATGCTTCATCTTTGTAGAGACACATGGCGATTCCATGAGTATAAATCCCATCAGCTTCCCCTCGTCGAACTGCCTCATTTGGACACACACACACACACACACACACACACACACACACACACACACACACACACACACACACACACACACTTAAATCCCTATCGTCATGGTGACTAGGTTATTGCCACAGTGCTTGTTAAGATGAGCAGTTGTCACCAGCTGCTCTAAAGTTGTTGAGTGTCATGTTACAGGATGCATGCTGCGGTGCCAGCATTAGACTTGTCCTGCCCATTCTCCTTGAGATGTCAGTATATTTTGCTTGGTAATTGACCAACTTCCTGTGGGTTTATTGGGTTTGACAAAAAAGCATTTTCCTGACACCCAAACTTTGTTTTTTTTAGTCATCATGAGAAACTTTCATTTGCTATTTGAGCATAAACTGTATAAAAAAGATGGACATAGCCACCATGACATCAACCGCTGGTTTCTAAGCTACCATTTTAAAGTCTGAAATTTCAGCACTGATGCTGTAGAGTCTGTCTTGTTTTATTTTGGCGTGAGAGGTTTTAGTGCTAGGCTATCAGCTAATGCTAGTATTTTTGGTACACTAGGTGGGCACACAACTGCATTGCAGGATGATTAGTTCAAACAACTGTATGTATGTACAAGGTCCATGGGAAAACCAGTCATCCTCAGATGAGATGATGTTCAGGAATAACACAGGAACCATCAAGTCTCCAGCCTTAGATTGAAAACTGCTGGAACACCAGTGTTCCCAAGCCACTGGAAAGCAAGATTTACATCTCCATGGACGGAGACGGTGCCAACCCAAAAAAAAGCCAGTCCTCTAAAATTGACATCTTCGAGCTCCACTGAAATTCGCAGCTCCCCACACTGACAAATGCCTTCTAGAGAAAAGTTTTATGGCCAGAAAAGACAAAGATTACTGCCTGTTATTGTCAAATAGCTCAGTGTGTTTACTATTGCCAAGCATGGTAGTGGCAGCACAATGCTCTGGGGGTGTTTTGCTGCCAGTGGGACTGGTACAGTCCACAAGTGTATGGAAGACTACCTCCAAATATATAACCTAAGTGTAAGAGCTAGACAGTTAAAACTTGAACACAACTGGATTCCAACCAATTGTGCCAAGAAGAGTGATCAAATATTCAGTCAGAATTCTGTTGCAAGCTACCAAAAGCATCTGGTCGAGGTGAAACAATGCTAAGAAACTAAATATAACACTTAGCAGCTACCTGTGCCATTTATATACCTTCAAAACATTAGTTTAAACAAGGATTTGTTTCAAACACACTTAATGTCACTCAAAATGAAATGGCAGTAATTTATTTTGTGTAAATGAGTGGACGTTAGCATGAAAAAAAGGACAAACAGGCATCTATATTTATAACATGACTGTCATTCTTTATGATCCACATGTTTGAATTGGCCAAGATTTTATGCCGGATGCCCTTCGTGACAAAATCCTCCTCATTTATCCGGGCTTGGGAAAGTTTCCAAGATTACTGGTTTGTGGCTATGCTAAACATCATTGTCCTCTGTTTGTGTTTATGTAGGTGTGCGTCTGGACCGGGTCCGAGGTGGCAGACAAAAGTACAAGAGAAGAATAGATGCCGAGAACAGCCCATATCTACACCCTCAGAATGCCTTGCCACAGAAAAAAACATGTAAGTGTAAAAATAAAATGTTCTAATAAGTGTTAATGGAGTCATTTCTTACGGTTTAAGTTGTGGTTTGGGAGCCAAAACAGTCCACTAATGTTTTCTGTCATTTTGTCTGTCAAAGCACAAGCAAACAAAATTTTATTGCTTTATAATACAATTAATTTTCAATGTTTTATTCTAAGTGCTTATTTAAAGCTACCTCATTTTCAAACATCAGGTTAGCAGTGCATTCTGAAGTCAGATGTTGGAGCTGGGAGTGACGTCACTCCTGACATGAGCGTGCTCCAGTAGTAAAGCCAGAAAAGCAAGGATAAAGCAAAGTTTTTTAGGTTATTCTAGTCAACTAAAACTCAGCTAAAATCTAAAATTAGATATAAAAACATTTTAGTTAACAGCAACACAGATAAAAAAAATAGGAAAATACAAAACTATAATGACTGTTCAGGCATCACTAGCAATGCAATGCTTGTTTTTTGCACTTTTTTTAACTTTTGCATGAGTGTGTGTGTCTTTTGTGTCTTCTCTTCAAAGGAAATCCTAATATCAATGAGATCAATTGATCAAAAGTTATGATATTAATAAACTCTAACTCATTTTAGTCTCTGTAGGTGGTGTGGTGGAGAACAAGGTGGTATCTCTGCTGCTGGTTGCTGAGCCAGAGGGCATCTTTGCCATGCCGGATCCCACGGTACCCGAGAGCGACATCAAGGCTCTGACCACTTTGTGCGACCTGGCTGACAGAGAATTGGTGGTCAACATCGGCTGGGCCAAGCACATCCCAGGTATGATTCCGGCTGGTCTCCCCTGCCTCACTCACTCTCCTCGCACAAGCACACCGCACACATTAGCTCCATTAAGTCTCTAATCAGATCAGTGGAAGGATTGTTCTGACTTGTAGCAGCCAAGACACTCACGGGAAGCCCAGAGGAGGGAGGTAATGTTGGCTTGGCTGCGTGTTATCTGTCCGTCAAGCTCCTGTGTGTGCGTGTATGTGTGTGTATGCGCCGTGCCCTTGCTGACCAAAGTGTGCTCCTAATATATCAGCCAGATGAGTCGCGGCCACCTGGAAGTTTTAATTCATTTCCTGGGCCGCAGGCGTCTCCCTGTGCAGTCTGAATTATGGAAATCCTCCTGGCACTTGGAGCACACTTAGCTTCTCCTCTGACACAGGAACAGTGGAAGGATGTCCGGAGATTTGTTTTTCCTTCTTTGAATGCACGTGTAGAAAGCAGAGGGGAAGTGCATTCTAAAAGCTTAGTGGGATTAATACAGCTTTGTTGATGGTTGTAATCATGTGCCACAGAGGTATGCAGACTGGATCTGCTTTTGATATTGCAGGTTTAGACCCAGGAATGATTAAAGGAACACAATTCAGAAGCAGTTTACACACTTTGAGAGGTTGTTTCGGACCACCTTTCGATACAAGATGCTCCAAACTGGTGAAATGAGTTCTCATAATCCTGCAGCGCCTTCAAGAGTGGGATACTTTCGTTATCAGAGTGTACGGAGACTGCTTTAGATTGGTGCTGAAGTGAAAATGTAATAACTGTGGAAAACAGGGATGGCATTTTAGGCTTTATTTTCATTACTGATTGTATTTAATTTAGTCATTCAACTCATTTGTCAGAAAATAGTATTTAAAAAAAGACCATTAAAGCTAATGTCTTCAAAATTCAATCATCAGTACAAAAAAAAAAGATGTTCCATTTGCGATCAAACAGAGAAAGTGGTAGTGACTCAAAGAAAAGTCTGTTCAATTTCATATTGACTGGCTAACAATCATTTAACAAAAAGGATAAGGCCTGCTAGTTGGACATTCATCCAAAAAATCCATGCTTTGCAGTGAAAACATATTTTGTTTTCCTTTATTTTAAGTTTGAGTCGTGGTTCCTGACATGTGCAAATACAGCATAGTGAGTTTGTGAAGGTGGAAAATTAACATTCAGTGGAACTGAATTCAACTGCAGGTTAACTGAATCATTATTCACACCAGCTCATCAGACAGTTTTATCATCGGTCTTGATTCTGCTCTTACATATATGTATATATACACATATACACATATATACACATATATATATATGTCCAGACCCAAAACACGACAGGGGAAACACCTGGGATTTTTTTTGTTGATGCCTCATCTCTAAAATGCTTACAATACAAACAAAAACCCCTCTCTCACCTACATTCGCCTCCATGCTCGCCCCTACGAAGCGAACATGAAGCAATCATTTGAGTGTGTGTTGGTGTTTGGTGTCCGTCATCAGCGTTTCCATTGTTCTCTTATAATACCCACTCCCCTCACCCACTTCTCACCTCCCGGGGCCCCTGCTGTCTGCGTTTCTCCCGTTGTTTGGCTCTTTACTGTCAAGACAGATGGGAGTCCGAGTGATGGGTGTATTTGTGGCCCTTTTGCCAGTGGAAGGTTTACTGGGAGAGCGGAGCAGCGGTGCACATGTACCTTGGGGTGGGGGTGGGGGGCTTTGATTTTTAAAATTCAATCAAAATGTCAAGCACATCTTAATCAAACTTCTGAAATGTCACAAAAAAGCTGTGAAAATATTTTAACTACTTCAGTGTCATATAACCTTTAATATGTAGATATATATATTTTTATCTTAAATCACATAATACATGGGCTCCATTATTATTGTTATATTATATTTTTTAAATGGCATTTCACTGAATTCCGACTCTTGAGGCCCAACCTGCTGCTATGTATTCAGCACACGTTTCACTCGCTATAACATATCGTTAGATAAATTGATCCATGCTACTTCCACTTAAAGCTGGAGCCAGTTGGCCAAGCTCAGTGATAAAGAGTGGAAACAGGTGAGACCTGTTCAAATAATCTGATATTTTTAAGTGTGAATAAAAGTTACTGCTCAAGTCCCAACCTGGACACCACTCTGTTATCTAAAAACATTGCCCCTTTAGTGCTCAGCCTTCTAGACCGTGTCAGAGGCATCAAAATCACAGCGGTGATAAAGAAAAAAGCAGATTACAGATGAGATTGGCCAAAGAGGATATGACAAGCATCTCAAAATAAAAGACACAAAAAAGGGAAGAACAGACATGACAATAGGATCTTTTATGGAACAGGTTGAGGGTGTAAAAGATATAAAGAAAGCTCAGCTGACAGGAAACAAAGAGAAAATGTAGATTGAAGAGACACATGCACTCAGAATACGAGTATTTAAAAAAAGACTGGCCTTTCCTAGCAGCGTAATGGCCATGTCACATCAGCTCTGGGTGAGTGGCAGGACACACGGCCCCCACTGTTGAGAGAATCGGGGTCCTGGGCAAAGTGGCCCGGGCCATCTGAGTTCTTTGCCCAGGGGGAGGTGAGTGTGATGTGGCTACTGTCCTGGCTGTTCCCCCTCCTCCTTGTCTGCTCTTATCAGGCAGATTGACAGTGATGTGGTCTGAAGTCTGAGGGCCGGACTGGCAGATGAGCTGGCTAAAGACCAACTGCCCTCTTTGTTTTTGGCCTTTTTGAGTCTGTGATGCAAGTTGGCTGTCAAATGAATATGCTTAAAGGGTGACTGTAGTGTGACTGTCCATGCACCGTTGTTGATATGATCCAAACACGTGCAAGACTTTTTTCCTCCTTGTTGCCCTCGGTAAATGTTTGCCTGGTCCATTTAATGCATGATCTTTTCTTTTTATTGATGGTTTAACTTTACCTCAAAATCTATCAATATATTGCTTGCGATTTCATCATGCAGGCTCAAACACGTACTCGTGCTGGTCTTTCTCTCTGATCGATGATCCTGCGCCGGAATACTGATCCCTATTGGCCAATAAAATTGTGCACAGACAGCTTTTCCAATCAATCAGGGAGTGATAGTGGGGGGAAATGGGTGCCACTGACGTCCCTGTACTGATTGTAAAGAGAAGTGGATCCTGATAACAATCACCAGTGGTGTCAAAAATACAAACACCTCCCACTCCGCTCCCTCGCTCTGTAAAATCATTCATTTAATTACAGTAAACGTGTGCAAGTATGTGTGTAAATGTAGGTTTATGCGGGGGCTGTGGGTGGGTTTAATCATACTCCTGTGGGGTGTAATTGTCAATCAAAGCAGGCACGTCCTACAGAGAGTAATTAGATTCACCACCTATTCACTCCCTGTGTCCTTTGTAATGCCCTTTGCCGTGTGGCCTTCCCTTGTGTAAAATCATTTTGTTTTATGCAAATTCTCTATCATTGCTTATATTAATAAGCATGGATAACCAGGTTTATGCTAAGCTGAGCTTCACAGAAAGTAAGACCAGAATGTATACAAGCAAAGGACTTTATAACTAAGAGACAACGCTAAACGTTAGCTTTGTCTAATAACAATATAACAATGTGTCATCACCGTACAGTTATGTATAATAGGCATGGAGCTCTAAAGACGTGAGAAAGAGCATTTGGTGTTTATCATTGCAGGTGGTTTATTATGTATTAATTGAATTAGTTTAATGAAATAGGAACGCACTTGAAAACACTGCAAGAACTCCCATAAGTAGCCTAATCCCACTGTAGCCTATTAAAGTCCTTTTGTGCGTCAAGGCTCAGGACAGGACACAGGAAAGAATTGTCTTTGACAGTAAGAACCACACAGTGAACTTTATGTTAAATAGATGTAGTGTTTTGAGCTCTACAATACAAGCCACATTTACACCTTCATGCACACATTCATAAAATGATTTAATCTATACAGGCTTAGTTTATCATATGGACACACACTCACACTGTTGATGCATCAGCAATTTGGTGTTTAGTATTATTCCCAAGCACTCTTCAACACAAGGACTGGTGGAGCTGGACTTTCAACCAGTGACCCGCTTTACCCTCTAAGCCAAAGCGATGCAAGTCAGTGTTATCAGATTCAAGTCACGTTTTCATAAAACTGGTTTCATTAAAGTGAGAAATTGTGTTATGGCCGAGATCTTTACATTCAGGATAGACAATGATCTGCAATTTCTGTATTTAGTGCTGGGATTTAAGATCTGTTTGAGTTAAGAGATCTGTCGCATGTTGCACAATGTGGAAAGTCAAAATTTAATTTATAGTGGTTTAAGGTTGAGTCAGCAACAAAAGGAAATTGTGAACTACTCCAGTAACCACCCTTCCAAAAAACTTGAGGACTAGGTCAAAGGAAGGATGGATCAGGCTAAACTTTCAAAATTCTGGATCCTGTACTTCAATTCAATTTTCAGTTTTATTTATATAGCGCCAAATCACAACAACAGTCACTTCGAGTCGCTTTATAGTGTGAGGTAAAGACCCAAGAATAATAAAGAGAAAACCTCAACAATCAAATGACGCCCTATGGTGAAGCACTTACATTAGGAGGGAAAAATCCCTTTTCTAGGAAGAAACTTCCAGCAGAACCAGGCTTGGGGAGGGGCAGCCATCTGCTATGACCAGTTGGGGTTGAGGGTAGAGAGACAGGACTGAACTTCCCATTGCACAGCCTAATAGCATCTTCCATTAGACCCTCTCTGTCTGTTAAATACCCTCCTCATTCAAGCTCAACACTCAGTTTATGAAGGAGGTTCATTTTTGAGTTTTTTCTGTCACAAGTCTCTATTTCCATCCAAAGAAGTTATTTTCACAGACTTAGGAAAGTTTCTTGTCTTGTACAGGCCTTGTAAGACTAACCATGACATGTGAGCTGACATGTGGGAAATCTTTCTTTATTCTCTCTCCTTTCAGGCTTCCCTTCGCTCTCTCTGGCGGACCAGATGAGTCTGCTGCAGAGCGGCTGGATGGAGATTTTGATTCTTCGAGTGGTGTTTCGCTCGCTGGCCTTGGAGGACAAGCTTGTGTATGCTGAGGATTACATCATGGATGAGGAGCAGTCAAAGCTAGCTGGCCTGCTTGACCTCAACAATGCTATCTTGCAGCTGGTGAAGAAATACAAAGCCATGGGGCTAGAGAAGGAGGAGTTTGTGGTACTCAAAGCTATTGCACTTGCTAACTCAGGTATGAAGCTTCTTATTATGAAGATTGGCCTCTGAATTTGTACATTTCTTTTTACAGTAAAACCTTTTAATTTCTTGACATAGCTTAAGATCTTACTTTCATCTCTCCTAATAGACTCGATGCATATTGAGGACTCAGAGGCAGTGCAGAGGCTCCAGGATGTCCTTCACGGAGCCCTGCAGGACTACGAGACCATCCACCACCCGGAGGATCCTCGGCGAGCGGGCAAAATGATCATGACCCTTCCACTTCTCCGTCAGACAGCTGCTCGTGCCATCCAGCACTTCTGCAGCATCAAGCAGGACGGTCGTGTGCCTATGCACAAACTCTTCCTCGAACTTCTAGAGGCTAAAGCCTGACCTGAACGCAGACAGCCATTCGCTTCGTCCTGCAGGGGTTAGCATGTGAGGAAGTAAAGGATAACGGGTAATCGTGGGGTTTCACGCCATGTTTTTTTGTCCACATCAGTTCGCATTTGACAGTAAAGTCTCAAATTTGCAAGTGGCAGGAACGTTTTTTTTTTTAAGCCACACCCTTCCTTCCACCAATGAAATATTCAATTAAAGCGGAAAAGAAAGCTGTAAAACCGGCAAGCTGTGTCTTAGTGACAAGGCCGTTGTCGTCTTTGCCGTTTGTGACACCGAACTAAGAGTGCTGACCCGCTTCAAAGGATGAAGACAAATGGACAGGTGGCGTTAAAAGCAGAAGAGTCGCCTTCTAGAGATATCTACGGTTACATGCCAAACTTAGAGCTTCTTTTCTCAAATGACCACATGATACTTGAAAATCCTTGTGGATTACTTTATTCATCTCGAAGCCTGTAAAATATGCATTCTAGTGCATTTAGAAAACCTACTATGACTTGGGTTTTGTTTGTCCTTTTTGTATAGAAAAGGTATACATGTCCTAGGAGGTACTAGAGTAAGTCTTGCCAAAGAGTAGAGACTCATATTATTGAATAATACCAGCAAATATCCACAGTAATATGATGTGGCCTGTAAGGCATTCACATAAACCTTCATCCCTGCTCTGTGGTTTATTGCAAAAATATCTTATAATATATATATATATATATATATATATATATATATATATATATATATACATATCTACTACTTTCATACATCAGTGACTAAAGTGAAGCAATTAAATGATCAGCACCTAATACAACAACAACTGATATCTGGAGTTTAGAGAAAATTTCAGGGAAAGAGTATATCATGATGCAACTGAAGTGATATTTATTTAGAAAGTGGCTCTGCTCTTTTGTTATTTTTCTTTTAATAAATGTGGCATTAATGAGCAATTGCAGTGGATAATGATTTTTGTTTTTAAGATTTTTAAATGATATCATTGTAAGATAATTTTTTACCAGCTTCTCTGCTACAGCACTGATACCAACATCATATCATTAAAAATGAAAGACAGCGTGATTAAACGTGGAGTCTGTACTTGAAGATCATAATGTCGTAGAGCTGTGTAGACCCATAGATATAACTTTAACTATGTAAAAAATACAAAAATAAAAATAAATAATGGCTGCCATACTGTATAATCTGGATTAGGGAGGCGCTCGATGTCTTTTCTATGATAGAAGTCTGTGTAGGATCAAATTTGTGCACTACTTTTCCTTTTAGCCATAAAGTCTGAGGAAATTGGTGATGGCGCTCTGTTAATCTGTTAGCGTGTTTTGTGTGAAGAGTCGTTTTTCTGTCTTTGTTTTCCGCACCTGTTAAATGAAGGGATTAAACTCGGGAAGGAACCTCAGTACACGGAATTAAAATGTCCAAGTCTTGCTCTTTATTTAACTCAAGGTACTGTGACACTATAATGTGCTTTTTTTGTGATGAGAAAAACAGATGTAGCAGCAGAATGGCGGTTTAAATGTATGTCGTATATGACTTGCTGTATATACATCACGTCTTATGCCAACAGATAATGTCTAAAGATGCAATTAAGCTTTGTCTGGATGAGCTGTGCTGTGCTATTTCATTCTCAGGTGGATTTTTTTGGGCAATAAAGATGATCCCCTTAATGCAAAAGCTCATATTATCCGTGTGTCCCCTTCTTCCTCGATAAAGCGAAGAGGGGTTTGAAACAAATTCATTAAGAGCTGGTAAGTGGGTGCGGTCTATTCCGTGCAGTCTGACAATGGACTGTCATTTTCAAGCTGGGCCCATTATGGCACATTTAGGCCATCTGAGCCCAGTTGGAAGGAGATTTATAATTAACAGCCATAATGTAATGAAGTCTAACAGTGGCCCCAGAGAGTGCTGGTCATCAGCTGCCTGTTGAGACTCATAGAAGTAGAGGCATTTGACTCACTTCATCATACTGTGATCCTTACAAAACAAACTCATTATTATTATTTTTTTGTAACACTGTTTCACTTTCCATTATTTAGCATTTAATACAGCAGGAAAAATAAGGTTGGGCTAGATTTACAGTGTAGTCTATTATATTCACCTTGCAAAGTATGTCTATTAGGTGTGTGATGGCCAAATCCACAGCTGCACAATTCATATACACTCACTGGCCACTTATTTAGACACAGATGTTCTACAGCCTGTTAACACAAATATCTAGTCAAGTCAATGGATTTAGGCATGCAGACTTGGGCAAGGCAATCTGCTGAAGTTCAAACCAGCACCCGGAAGTGGAAGAAAGGTGATTTAAGTGAATTTGGGTTGAGAAAATGTCCAGTGAGTGGCAGTTCTCTGTGAGAAAATGTCTTATTGAGGTGAGAGGAGAATATCCAGACTCCTTTGAGTTGATAGGAGGGTAGCAGTAACTAAAATAACCAGCTGTTACAACCAAAGTAGGCAGAAGAGCATCTCTCAATTCATGAAGTAAATAGGCTACAGTGGCAGAAGCCTACAACAGGTGCTCCAAGTCACACTGGCTCACAGAATAGCAGAAAATGTTTGCCTGATCTGATGAATCTAAGTTTCTGTTGTGACATTTGGATCGTTGAATGAGAATTTGGCGTTAACAACAGGACACCATGGATCTATCCTACTGTTTATCACAATTTCAGGTGGTGTAATGGTGTGGGGAATATTTTCTTGGAACACTTTGGGGCCCTTTGAGAATCATTTAAATGCCACATCTAACCTGAGTATTGTTCTTGATCATGTCCAATTCTTTATGACCACAGCGTGCACATCTTTAGATGAATGTTTTGCATGTCTTTGTCTCTGTCTGTCTCCCCTCACCCCAACCAGTCTCAACAGATGGCTGCCCGCTCGTCCCTGAGCTTGGTTCTGCCTGAGGTTTCTTCCTTTTAAAAGGGAGTTTTTCCTTCTCACTGTCACCAAAGCACTCACCCGTAGAAGGTCATCTGATTGTTTGGGTTTTCTTGGTTTTCTCTGTACTATTGTGGGGGTTTTACTTTACAATATAAAGCACCTTGATGCAACAGTTGTTTAGTGTTGTTGTTTGGTGCTGTTTCGTTGAACTGAATTGCTTCCAGGAGGATAAGTCATGTCACAAAGATTAGTCACCCAATCTCAATCCAGTTGAGCAACTTTGGGATGTGGTATAGAGGTAAATTCACATCATGGAGCTGCTGACAAATCTGCAGCAGCTGTGCGTTGCTATCATGTCAATAATGACCAAAATCTCTGACAGGTTTCCAGTAACTTGATGAATCTGTGCCTCGAGGAACTGAAAGTGAGAAAGTCCAACCAGATACCAAGAAGTTGTACCTAACAAAGTGTCCAGTGAGTGCAAATATTACATCAGAATTCCAGTAACAAGATAAGAAGGAGAGGCGACGAGGAAACGAGCGAGGAGGAGGCAACGCTAAACCTGAGGAATAAAGATGGATGAATTGTGAGAAAGACAAATCAGAATCCAAGTGAAGCCATTTGTCCTTTACCCCTCCCTGTCTGTCAGCAGAAGCCAAATAATCTCCTCATTTATCTGGGGTTAAAACTCACAGCGCGCACAGAGGGATTTGCAACAAGCTGGAGATTTTTCACACCATCAGCCGTCAGTAAGTGAGTTAGTGATCTTGAGTGATATATCCCTGTATGTCCCTCTTCTTAAATGAGTTAGTATGTGTCTAGTGGCCGTGTCGCCAAGACGTGCTGGTGATGGATGAGGCTCTAAGGAGATGGGCTGTAAAAAAAGGCTGATTCTGGCACTCAAGGGTGAGATCACTTCCTCAATAAAAAAGCATTGTCCCGAATCATCACAGCAAGGTATGAATGCTGATTAGGGTATTAGGCGAAAGAGAGCTCCGCTGTAAAAATAAATCAAATGAGCTGCGAGTTAATGCAGAGGGTCCCTCTGATACAGAGCTACGGTGTCTACGACCGGGGCCCAATGGCTTCGGATACAAAGACAGCAGTAAATAATGAGTAATTATTCCAAGTCCCTCATTGCTGGATTACAGGCAATGTCTTACACTCAACTAACCCTGCAAGGGCTTCTCTTAATAGTTGCTCTGTAATGGCCGCAGGGAGGCATCATTTTTAAGGCGTTATTGTCCTTAAGAAAGAAAAATATTCCTGGAGAGTAATTATCACACTTTCTTAATCAGAATCAGAATACTTTATTGATACTTAACAACGCGCTAAAGACAAAATGAGCTTCCGTGTCCTCGTAACAAAATGACAGAATTATCCAAAGGTCATTGAAAGAGCTGTATTTTTTAATGGATGTTGGAACTTTTTCCTAGATAAATGGTAAAACTGACGTAAAACAAAGATTTCATGATACACCTGATACACACTGGGAAAAGTGGTGGCAAGTTTTTCTTCAAATGCTCTTAGTGTAAGAAAAAGATTATTAACGCACTGATTTTATCTAACTGATTGGTCACTGGACGGTGACGAGTTCCTTCCTGCGCTGTCACATAATCATCATCTATCTAGACATGTTAAAGGTGAGCAGGTGAGAAATTTCCCTTCTTTAGTAGATGAAGTGAAAGCAGATGGTAGTTGTGGCAGACTGTGTACAGATCATTCTGAGGACTTTAACAAGTAGGTAGGAAAACAGATGACACTGATACCTGCATCAATGCATACATCCAGGATACAACAGGGGACCATTTTCCATGTAGAATTTAAGAGGAGGAAGAAGAAAATAGAAAATAAAAGATTTCATGCAATCCTCTGGAAAACTGTTAGTAAAGTTATTGCTGTAGCTCTTTACTGTCAATCACCCCATCACCTCCACCAAAGCAGGCTGAACACCTGAAAAGTTGAAGGTCACTTTAAGACTTTGTGCACCAGTTTCTCCAGCACACAAATCGAAGGGTTTAGTTGATCTTTAATATCATTATTATTATTATTATTTTTATTATTTTTAAATAATGAGCATACATGTGACGGGATATGCAGCTGTTCCAAATCTCACTGCAGTGCAATAAAAAACTATGACTGGGTGTGAGGTAGGTTCACTCAGGAAAGGGCAAAGCCAGCAGTAGCTGCCTAGTGCCATCGTGTGGTCATACAGGATATTGCACAGGTCAGTAAGTTCACGTTATTCTCAGAAATATTTGGAGCTCATATTACAAAGTTTTTTCTTTACAAAAAAATATTTTAGCTTCCCCCCCAAAATGGTTATAAGTATATCCATTCACCCATACTCTTCCACATATCCGGTCCAGGGATGCAGTTGGGCTGGACAGGTCGCGAATCTGTTGCAGGACTAACACATTCATGCCTACAGCCCATTTAAAATCAGCAGTTAACCTTACGTACATGTCTTTCAACTGCGCCAGCAATAACATGATGATGCATAAAATTCAGTTAAACAGTGTAACTGAAACTCATGCTGGCCAAAGGCCCCTTATGAGCCAGACAGTGTGTTATCCTTTAAATCAGTCACTGACAAAAGCTGCTTCCTTTTGAGTAATCAAAGTAGAATTAGTGGCGTAAAGGGCATACGATAAAAACAGAAGTTACCACATTACAGCTTTATCTTTAGATGGGTTTCTTTTTAGTCACTATTATTTAGCAATAAAGAAAAAGTGAGTTTTCCACCCAAAATTTAAAGAGAAACTCCAAACGTAAGATGACCGATTTCACTTGAAAATAAACTGAGCAAATATTATGTACAGTTTCCTCTTGATGCACACAAATAACCAAGTTAAACTCATACTGGTTCCTTTTTTGAAGCACAGATAAAATAAAAAGGTATTTTTTAAGAGCACAACTCCCCCAAAGGGCAGGGCCTACAGTAAAACTTTGATATTTTTATTGCAATATCAATATGTCAGCCTGTTTTTTATTGTCATTGTGATGTCTTAGTGCATCATATTGAGAAAATTAAAAGTGTTGTACAGCTCTCTCTGTGGCCTTTCATATGATATACAGGACGCTAAGGTCACGCTTAAATGCTTAGCCAACCTAGGCACCCATGTTCCCCATGACCTAGTATGTTGTTTTGAAATTTAAAGAAAATCCATAAAAAATGGTAGGCAATAAAAAGTTTTTACTGATTTTCCCACCAATTTGGATGTGATGTTGATCTTTCACCTAAAGTAATTTGGTTGGAGCTGTTGCTGGTATCTACCATCTCACAAAATTTGAACTTGATAGGTTGAAAACTGTGGATGCCAAACTGCTAACAAACATGCAGAAAGACAAACAACTGGAGCAGATTACATATTTGGAATATAGACATTCTTGTGTCTTACACTATATTTATTGTGTTCATCCTCCACATTTGAATACTAGCTCTTCTGTTGGAGCTTGTCTGGTGTTTGTTTCTTATTACAAAGATATATTTTCAAAGTGCAACTATTAGCTTTTAGTGTAGCTTAGCTTAGCTTGTATAACTATTCCATCTGCCATCAGTTGATATGAGTGTCCATACTTACAGACAGGCTGTATAAGAAATGACTCACACTAGCAGTACACTGGAGGATCAGAGAGGTGATATGCTAACATGCCTCTTCAGGTGAGCTGAAACCAGACACCTGGCTGTTACCATGGCACCGCTGGGGGGTTGATCGGAGGTGGAGAAGGACTCAAATGCAGCTTTTTTCAAGGCTTCTTGAGCTATGATACTAGGCGTTTTGTCTTCCTCCTGCTGTCTGGGATTAATTTGTAACAAGACATGGCTGGACTCAATTGAGTGTTGAGTCCTGAAGGAAGCCAGTCAGCAAATAAAAGTATCAGATGTAAAATAGTGATGGGTGGACAGTGGTGATCCTAAACGCCTGACAGGTCTTTGCCCTTCTGATCGATGTGTCACACAGCGAGGGGCTGTCAGCACCCCCCGCCACAGGCCGAACAACGGACATCAGCACCGGTGAGTCCCACTTCTCCCACACAGCAACTTTTTCCACCGACCCCTTCATCATTTTTCACCTGCTGTCAGTTTGCAGTGAGTGTCTGCAACATCTTGGGCAGAAATAGGCTGGTACTGAATGTTGGAACATGCTGGAAAACTGCATGAAATATTGCACATGTTATGCTCGTTATACAGCATCTTTTTGCCTTCAGGGGCCTACCTGCAGTATATGCTCTTTAATCCACCAATATCCACTGCCAGTCATGGTCTCTGTTAAAGTATAAATGGAATGAAAGTGTGGTCTTTGCTGCTTACTCCGAAGGTTAGAAACTAGGCCAAGCAAGCCGGAGTGTCTCCAGTTACAGTGTTATCTCTTCCTCGGCAAGCATCTGATCATCTTTCTTTCTCTAAGTGTTGATTTGTGACATGCAATCTAAACCCTACATGATAGACTTGTATGACCCTACAAGTCATAACTGTGCATACTACGCTTTTACTTTATCTGTGAATCTTTCATTTTATCATCACTCTTGCTTGTATATTCAGATGATATCTGCAAAATAAAAAAAGAGACTATAAAGACTAATGAAGACAGAATAGCTTTGTGCAAAATTACCATAATACATAGTGCCTTTATGGTATTTACTGATTTATCATTCCAGATTCACCAAGCCCCACTCCTCTTGTAGGAGGAGGAGGAGGAGGTGAGAGGGCAGAGGGAGGCCAAGAGGAGAGGCAAGTTGTCCGGGAACTGTGGTTCATTGTAGTGATGGCAGGCATTGCCCTACTGCTGCTCGCCATCGTGCTAGCTGTTGTGCTTCATAAGGTAAGATACAGCATCTGTGTTACTGTGTGTGAATGGTGGCAGACTGATTTTACTAATTGCTCTTTCCATTATTAATAAAAACGTGCATAAACTGCACGATAGACAACTGGGGCAATCATTGCAACCATTAGAAAGCAGCTTAAACCAAACTTTCCATTCCCGCTCTTCATCATGGCCTAGGCCCTGAACAAACCCCCATTCAGCAGAGAGAGACCTCCATTGGTGGCCCTGCCCATGCAGAAGAGGAGTCCCATGGCTATCTACCCACCCAGCAACTCTATGTTGGTGAGGGGAGATCTACTCTAGTTTCTTTTTGTCTTATCGCTTATTCAACATTTCACTTACAATTTGTAAGTGAAACTGTACGTGTCTCAGTAACCACTGGTTACTGACTGCAGCTAGCTAGCTGTGTTTGACTTATTCACCAGGGGTCACCAAGGCACCTAATATTTATATTATGAATGACACTCATGACTTTTCCTGATTAGACTTTTTGCCAGTACAACTGTATAAACTACTATACTACACTATAGTGTGATATACTATATATTTTATGCTATAGTATATGATATGCATTTCGTTGCCCTGTACCTGTGCATGTGCAATGACAATAAAGTTGAATTCTATTCTATTCTATTCTATTCTATTCTATTCTATATTGTTTAGTTTCTATACTATATTACACTATACCATACGTTTTGTACTATAGTATGCTATGTTATACTATAGTATATTACATTGTTTATTCTCTATACCAGCGGTGCCCAGCCTTTTTGGGCCATGAACCAGTTTATGTCCGACAATATTTTCCGGCCTTTAAGGTGTCGCGGATAAATACAACAAAATAAAACCACTACCAGTACCAAAAAAAAAAAGGAAGATTTAATGATAACACATGGGAAAAGACCCAGGGAAACTGAGTTAACGATAAAAACGATAAAAAAATTAATGATAAAAATGATAAAAACCCTTAAAACCATACATATGTATGTAAAAACATACATATGTATGTAAAAACATACATACGGTATAAGATCATTTTAAGTGTGATGAAAAGTGAATATTATATTTAAATACAGATGTGGATTTATATACATTTCTTAGATAATAAAATGTGGGCTGTTGCCAGCATAAACTTTGAATAGAACTGATGGGCAATCAATACTACTATATTTTCCAAGGACGTATGCCATGCTGTCTGAGTTATTACCAGCATACACCACTCAAATTTAGTTGATGGGTAACATTTGAGTGTTTCCTTAGTATTTATTCTTAGTAGTTTCTCTGCTTAACTTTATTATTACCAATTTATTAAAGAGGTTACTGTGTTATAAGTTACAATGTATTAAGAAGGAGACTATTTAGCAAATAAGAAAGGATTGCTAGTATTTGTAGCCCATAAAATACATTTATTACATTACTCTCAACTGAAAAATTCTCTCATTCATTTCCCCCAGTTTGATACTGTGCCTGACACAACAGGCTTCTCTAACAGTGTAACGCTCAAGGCCTTCACCATGAAGATGGAGGTAAAAGCAAATGTCTAATCTACATATACGAATACATTTTTATTCTATATGCAAGTGATACTTAGAACTTTTTCTGTCTTACCAGGAAGTGCTGGAAGCTAAATGTGAGCCTGGAGATGAGGATCCTCCACAGGGTGAGTTGGGCATCCTCAGTGTGAACTCCCTGAGGCGCAGCGTCAGCCAGGTGATGGATGGGAAGTCACTCACTGGAGACGATGACGTGTGGGATCCCAACATTTCAGGCCATGACAGTGGGATGGTGAGAGATCCCAAAAACGTATGCTGTGCCTGTTTAAACTGGAAGCACTAAAGGCCTTTTGCTACAGTCACAGCAGAGGAATGTAGTATGCTATATACTGCTAACCTATGACCTTCTCACTCTGCACATTCTTTACATTTGTCCACAGAACTGTAGGTATTTAAACACTCACAGGAGAGACAGACTTGCTTAATAAGAAAAAAACATATCACTGGAAATATGACTATTTCCTTTAATAATCTCCATTCTTCTTCTACAGTTTATGGATGATGAAGAATTTGTTGATACAATCAAAGGTTTCAGCACAGTGAGGAAGGAGCACACCATGTTCACCGACACTAACCTGTGACCTGGCGGCAGGGCTGAACAAGGCCTGAACAAGGCCTGAACAAGACTCTTAAAATGCTTAAATCCACCCTTTTTCATGTTCAGCTAAAGCGTCATAGCAGCTGGCTAACAGTTCTCTCAAGATGAGCCACCACTGCAGTAAAGGGGGGGGGGGGGGGGGGGGGGGGGGGGAGTAAGAGGAGCCCAATGGGATTCGTGACAAGAACAGAGGAATAACTCTGTGAAGGAAGGAGAAGGGAACTGTTCTGACATTCAAACATTACAGAGTGGAAGGTGGAAGCAGCTGCTTGTGTGGAAGGAAAACTAGGACACGTCTGACATCACCACTGGACACACAGAATTAAAGAGAGAAAAAATCAAAGATACAGACACGTACGTTTGTTAAGCTTTCCTGCCATTTTCCGCTGTAAACCCTTTGAAGTCATGCTGTATTTGGATGCTCTGTTAAAAAAATCTCTTATTTAAACCTTGGCATGTTCATTCAACTTTTTATGTCAGTTTTTCCCATATTTATATATCATAAACATATCTCAGTTTTTTTTTAATTAACTTTAACACTTCCAAAGATGAAGTAAAGGAAAAAATATCTGGAATCATTAAGAGAAGCATTACACTATAAGAAGGTTTTTCCTTCCTAGGTTCATTAATTCTTAGTTATTATTAATCTCTGGCTCTCTCCCAGGGCGAGTCTTTTGTTGTGCCTCCCTCCCCTGACCTCCAAACTGGTCATGGCTGATGGCTGCCCCTGGCTGGTTCTGTGGGAGATTTCTTTCTGTTAAAAGGGAGTTTTTTTTTAATGTGGCCCTGAGAGGCCAAACGGACTGGAACACCAGCAATAAGAAAAACGCTGCAAAAGCACACAAAGCACAATGGAAATAGGAAAAACGAAAACAGAAATAGGAAAAAACAGATTTCCAAAAGCACAAGGGAAGTGTTTCTGGGGAGGCTATAAAACGACGGACCAGTTGCAGGAACCCAAAACATTGTAGGTGTGTTTTATCATGATTCATATAATACTGATGACGTTTTTTTAGGCTAATAGTTAGGCTAACACTCTGACCTCTCTTTTCTTTCTTCACAAAACCGATAGATCCTCTACTTCTTTTAAGTGTCTCCCAGCGCGATTCTTATTGCATATTTTGGTTCCTGCAACTGGTCCGTCGGGTTATTGTCTCCCCAGAAACACTTCCCTTGTGCTTTTGGAAATCTGTTTTCCCCCCCCTCCTATTTCTGTTTTCTTTTCTTTCTCCCCCCCCTATTTCCGTTGTGTTTTGTGTGCTTTTTCCTTCCCACTGTCGCCAAGTGCTTGCTCATTGGGTGTCATTTGATTGTAGCGTCTTTACATTCCAATAAAAGCACCTTGAGGCGACCGTTGTTATGTTTTAGTGCTAGACTATTTCTTGCAATTCTTTCACATGCATAAACTCCTGTTTTCTATATTTCATCCTCATACTTTGACATCTTATGTAGACCCATGGTATTCTTTTTTAAATCTTCCCATTAAGTTTTTACTTCCTCCAGATTTGGGAACAACCAAGGTCTTTTGCCAAAATCTATGTTGGACTGTATAATTCTAACGGCTCTCTCGTTGAGGACGTCTTTCCTTTGAGTCAGCAAAGTGCAACAGCTTGGTGAAGTCTGCAGGAAGTCCATTTTGCATCTTGCATATTTAGGTCTGTAAAGGTATTTGTTTTGGAAATTTAAATGACAAGTTTGTTTTCTTGGAAAAAAAAAAAAAGTAAACGTACAGAAATGTGTTTGGAGGTGTTTCATGAATCCACAATGTTCAGCTATTAAACTGAAACAGGTCTGTAAAATATAATTGACTTGTTTGTTAAAAAGTTGTTTTAAAAAAAAAAAAAAAAAAAAAGCTGAATGAACAGCCTCTATTCAGTCATTTTTCACCATTTGGGAGAAAGCTCCGGTCGCCCTGGAAAGAGCTGCTTGCACGTTTGCATGCATTAGAGGGTCGTGATGGAGGAAAACGCTAGACTGTCTTAGTTTTATGACTTTCCCATCTATGTTTTCACAGTGATAACATTAAACTGGTAAATATGAGTCATTCATTTCAGGTGAATTTCATATTTTCCATGAAATCCAAAGCATGATTCCCAGATCAGGCTTCCTCAGCCACACTTCCCGAGTTGCTCAACATCAAGCAAACAGTCATGTGAATAATTTCTACATCATATTGGAAAGTTTTTCAAACTTGACAAAAATGGTCTTCCTTGATATTCAAATACACAGTTTTGACACAGCAGTGACTTAATATGCACTAAAATAATTAGGATGGGACTTTTTACTCTGTTAGACATTTGTGCAAAGATTAGGAAATTACACTTCATATCTGAAAGGTCAAGGTTGGACATGCACAGACCTAACCTGCAAATTAACAGGGAAAACAAGCATGAGGAGGTAACTCTAGTTTTTATTTTGAAATGGGTTGCAATGCAATGAGGGCACAAAACACTTGTACTATTACAGTCAATAATATGGTTACAAAACAAACATTTACATAATAAATTAATATATTGCAGTACCACATGAGACAGTAAACATTAAACCCCAAACTTGGGAATTATATTGCATTAAAAAAATGAGTTATTTGTTAACTGTACAAAGATTTTCAGGCATTTACAAAGGCAGCCTCTTATTTCATTGCTTGTTGTACATATATAAATATAAATCTTTCAATTGGTAGTTGAACTGATATGTCTGCTGAGCAGGCCGGATGAGAGGCTCTGGCCTGAGACGAGATCTTTCAGTGACCTCTGTGCTGACTGCCATGTCATTATAAATCAGTGTTTTATTTACACAGATGGCATTAAAAGCTAGTTTAATTCAAGCACTTTCCTAACTAGATTATGACAAATCAATAGACACCTTTCAAGATATGATTTAAGTATTTCGCTGCCTCTGATTTTAGGACATCTGATTACTTACCACGAGTTAAAACTATATAAAAAAAAAAAAACTCTGCTTGTCCCTTTAATCTAATATCCATATGCTCCTAAACAGACAAATCATTAACCATAAGAAATGTGTTTGCAACACTAAAGTGCATGCAGCACATGCTTGGTTGCGAATGTTTTCTTAGCTGGCAAAAGTAGAAACAGGTTACATATAAATAGTCTTAACACAGCACTACAAGCTTTTGACTTCCTTTACAAAATAAATGACCCCCTATTCATTTAAGCAACCGTTTGTGCGGTCCCCGACATTCATCATCTTCATCACTCCCCTTTCCGAGAGCGAGGCGTTCGATTATTACCCAGTAAAAGACAGATGTGTTAACCACAGCTATGCTATTATAAGAAGACCCCTACAACAAGCAGATGCTACTGCAGCCTCTACAGATGTTACCTGCGCTACAGCTGCTGCTATGACTGCAGAGCATACTACATGATTCTGAGCGAGTTCAGCCGAGTGGCTGCTATGCATGAGAACATTTCTAAGATAGAAGTGCAGCAAGCTCCAAGTTTAGCTGCTAAAAGACGACTCAGGAATGTCAGCAACTTTCTGAGGATGATTTAAACTACTAACACTGATGATCGTACCTGAGAGCTAGGCTAGACCTGATCTGACAGTGTGTGGTGCACCTGTAGCGGCTGGTGTTTCGAACGTTAGCGTGCCAACTTGCTGAAGACGCGGTTGGTTTTAGAGGGGCAACTCCTGCCAGTAAGTATTGCACTTCCAGAAAGACTTGGAAGAAAGCCCAGACTAGTGCAGATCCTGAAGGTTTTCTCAAGCCTGGGATGAAATAACCTTGGTGACATCATGTTAAAGGTTCGCCAGAGCCGCCGAAGACATTACACAGCAGTTTTGCTTCACCACACACTAATCTACTGAGACGTACTCTGTGCTACGACAGCACACGATCAGATCACTGACGGAGTAAAGTGCTACCACTAAAATTTAACTGCTAAAGATGTAAGAGACTGGTTTAAAAATGCCACAACTAATAACAGATGCTTAACTATTTACTAAATCTGACTTCATTTGAGCTACAACACCAAGCTAACATACAATCAGACAGACTGGTTGCCACTAATGCTGAACTTTACCACATGAGGTATCTGCAGACTCGTGAAATGACACCTCGTGGGGAAGTGATGACATTGGTGGGAATGGGGAGGTTACTACTTGAGGGCTCAGAGGTCAACAGACTAGATTTACAAAATGTTTACAAAGTCCCTTATCTCACTAAAAACACCCCCTTATCCAAAAATATGCTTTACATATTTGTTCATCCAGCTACGACTTTAAGTCTTTCCACTTTTTTTCCCTATTTAAAAAAAAAAGAGTTCCCCAAACTGTGCAATTTCTTTCATCATATACAAAATATTTCATCTTAACATTCAGCTAACAGCTACTAACGAGTGCAAACCCTAAAGCAACATGCAACAACATCACTACCTACAGTTTTGCATTTTTAAATTAAAGGGTTTGTTCCTTGATCCTCACCAAGCAGTTTTCAACCTTAAGACGCTGTCATGATGTGCAACCATCAACAAATGCCATTAATGCAATGGATTCCTACCGAGGAAATAACAAAACAAGACTTCATAACACGACTTGCCCGGCACTTTGAGATTCACAGATTCTGCCCGGATTCGTTTTTCCTGTCAGGCATGAACTACACAGATGCAAATTTCACCTCACACAAGCTTGATGACGTTGCACGCAGGTTGAACTTTTGTTATTTTCCTGACTGTTCACAATTCAAAAAAAAAAAAAAAAGCCCTGCACAAACCAGGAAGTGAAGTGTTCAGACTAATACTGATTACTGGCATCTATAGACAAGTTATCATGCAGTCAGAACATACATAGAGATGTAGTACTCAAGCATTAAAAAGTTAAAAGTTACATTGGAATATACGAGTCAAGGAGAGTTAAAATCCTAGGATCAACAGAGTTTTAAAAAAAAAAAGTACCACAAGGAAAGAAAGTCTATGATGTGGAAACTGGGGGCCACTTTGTGGGTTTTTCCTGGATTACCAGAACCCTCTTCTGATGGTCCAGTGGATGGTTCTGGAAACAGGAGTGTCGCCTTTGACTTTACGTGGGACAGAGGACTGTGGAGAGAACAAGAGCAGAAATGCCCTTTACTTTATTTGCACAAAGGAGAGCTGCACATTAGGCAAAAGCAACTACAGCACGGACCCAGTGAGTGAAGAGGAAATGGTAATTACAGGTGAGAAGCACACATGAACAGGTAGGTACCACTACAAGCTCGCAGTAAAGGCAAAATATGGGTGTGCTTTTGTGTTTTAAGAGGAAGTGTAGAGCAGCAAACAAGCACCACAGTAGCGAGGAGGGAGTGAGGGGACGGCTGCTGCTTCTGGGCATAGCTAAGGTCACCAATGCGCACAGAGAGAGAATTGGATCTGTGGTCACCTCTCAAACCTCAGTTTCCACTGCTCTCATACCAGAGCTACCCCCAAAGGACAACGCGGCACAGGTGAAAGACAAAGGAAGTACAGGTCAACACTGAAGGGTGGCAAGGAAACGATTTCTCTTCTCCTTTAATTAACCTTTGTACAGTGGCCTACGTTTCTGCACTCTCAGCTTCCCTAAAAACAAAGAAGGGAACTCTGCGTTTCCCCCCTTTTATTACAAAACAGAGTGTGGGTGTCTGAATAAAGTCACCTGATTGTGAGAGAGATATAAAATTTGGACTGTTTTTTTCTCCGTTTTAGTCAAATTATAGACTTGATATAAAGTCTTAGTGCTTACCTTTGAGAATATAGTCTGTTAGGAGGGCAGGTACTTTCTCACTGTCATCCCTCATGGCATGGAGGACTAGAATGAAGACAGCAGCTTTTTACATTTAGAAAACAACCACACAAACTGACAGGTTAGCCCCAATCAAACAGCAACACCGGGTTAGCCTGGTAACACAATATTATTTTACTGAATGTCATTTTATCTGGGTTGGTGCAGATGAAAAGAAGTTTGTCCAACTGATAAAATTCACACAGGTTTGAATTGTAATCATCGAATGTAAATTGTTGTTTACTTCATATATGAATCCAAACACCCTCCAAATGATGATGCAACACATTTGCGTTTCTCTGATAAGACTTTCGACTCACTCTTTGTGAGGATCTGGAGATCTTCTACAGACGGGGGGCCTGCTTTCTTCTCATAAGGGATCACTGTGGTCAGGTACTGCAAAGAAAGTCAATTATGTCAAATACAATGACACAGCTACAAAAAGCTACCGTCATGCTTCACGCCAAAATAAAAAAAATAAAAATATGATATCTGTGAGCGCCATGCAGATCACATGAACATGTGGTAAATATTTGGCTGCTGGTTGCAACCTTTCAGCAGCCGCTCAGAGAAAATGTTTACTGAAGCGAGGGTAAAAAAAATAAAATAAAAATATCAGATGAATGAGACGTACATGCTGGAAAAAAGAAAAACATTTGACAAAACACAAAGATAAGAATGACTAAAGTGAAGGAAAAAAAGAATAATTAAAAAATAAATAAATAAGAAGAAGACAGATTAAAACGATGGCAAGCATGTGTTTGCAGCTGCACAAAAGGAAGCAAATATGGCGGCAGGACAAAAAACAAACAAACAGAAGAAGCAGAGAATTTTATCTGCAGTGGAAGTGGAAAGAGGAAAGAGCAGGGGCACCTGTTTGTCCCCTCCTGTGTTGCCAAAAGTTTGACGGAGGCCATTTTGAATGATATTGGAGAGTCCCTCCACAGTGAGGAGCTACAAGAAGCGAGAGGAAGATAGAAGAAGCGAGAGATGAGAAGGATTTGGTTTCAGTGCGAAGAGAAGGAGAGCGCCTGGCAGAACCTTTGGTGCTGTGATGAAAGATTCTCACACATGCAGACCGTTTATCAGGTTATGCATCTCTCCTCATAATTTAAACACTTTCATCAAAGTCATGCATGTCTTCTTCCACAAGCGTGACCACGTGACTCACCGTGCCGGGTATGTGCGTGCTGGCCGTCCTCTGCCCGTTGGGCCCCGTCGTAGTCGTGTGCCGGATTTTCTTCTTCTTTCGCAGCAGCTCGCGGTGCTCCTTCTGTCTGTTCTGCACTTCAATGAGCAGTGAGATGAAGCTGTTCTTCACCTGGATACATGCAAAAAGACCAAAACAAAATTAAAAAAAAAACAACTGTTTAATTGTGACCACACTACCCTTTGCTATTCTCATTAAAATAATTATTAATATGCCAGAAATCTATTTTTGGATGCTTCAAAGAAAAAAACAAACAAACAAACAGAACGGTGTGACAGAATCGTGACAATGACAAGTCAGGCTAAAAATAAAGCTGCCAGCAGTTCATAGGCTTGTAGAAAACTGTGAGAGCTGCTGCTATAAAACAAATAGGTTATCGATTAACTGTCCTTTCACATTAGGCTTATTTACCTCAAAGTACTACAGAGCTTTTCTGACAGGCTATTATTTTTTTTGCCGCCATTTGTCATTGCCTGAACGTCATTGCCTTGCTGTGGATTTAAAAAAATAATTAAATAAATCAAAGTACCTCCTTTTCATAGTCCAATTCATCTCGCAGAGCCAGAGCCTGGATCAGCTCCTCACTGTAGCGACGAATGGCCGCCTCCACTTCCTCCAGAGTCTCAGTCAGCTCCGACACGGACATCTGACGCAGCCCTGAGGACCGTGTGAACATACGAGGAAGGAGGAGAGTGAAGATGGTGTACGTGGGTTGACGGGTGTTCACAACGAACAGCAGTTTACAAAATCCTTACATTGTATCAGTTACTTCAGTGCTATTACAAGATTCACATGTGTAATAACCAGGTTACAAGCATCTGCTGTACCAGTTTAAAAGGAGACAAAGAGGCATTATTCATTTAAAGGTGTATTATGCAGCAGTGTTTGAGCAAGCTAGAGCACGAATGCTGAGAGAAAGAGAGACAGCGCGGCTTTAGTGAAAACAAATGTCAATCAGAGAAGATGTTGTTATTTTTCTATTGTTTCGGTAAAGGTTAGGTTTCAACGCACAAAAAAACAAAATAAAAACAAAAACACGGCCATGCCTCCATACAAATATGGAGGTGTGGCCTCTTTAAACAAGGTTTCTTCCTTGTTTAATGGGAGCTTTCCTTCCCACTGTTACCAATTGATTGCTCATAGGGGGGTCATCTGATTGTTGGAGGTCTCTCTATTATTGTGGGTTGTTAATGTTACAATTTAAAGGCACCTTGAGGCAACCATTGTTGTGATTTGGTGCTAAAACTTAACTGAATTGAATTTGAGGGTAGCGTTGCTAACTTAAGCTTCCTTGTGTCTTTTTTTTTCTCTCTTATGACATGGAAATGACTCCCAGTCTTTCACTGAAAAAAAAGACATCTTACAACCCACTAAGATCCAGACTTAAGAAGATGAGAAGCGAGGATGCTTCTGGACGTGCCGATGGTCTGACGTACACATACAGCACTTCTAAAAGTAGCACAGAATGACGCCAGTTATCACAGATGTTGTGGAATCGATTACTTCTCATTAAGAAGCTTTGCATCCTCTGTTTTCGTGTCTCTTTCTTGAATGTCTTTCTAGGTCTCGCTGGGAAAAGTTGAGATCCAAGAAGGAGATCCAATATGGGGGAAGTCAGCACAAATGAAAGCACCGATAGAGGTGCTTTCATTTCCACGACACAGACAGAGAGCAGAGGATGAGACAGTGATGTAACCTGGTCGCAACATTTCTTTTTTTAATAGACTCCTGCCTACGCAGCCCTCATGCTGATACTGGCTGGGGGCTACACGCCCACTGCCCGAAGGTTTCAGCAAAAAAGATCCTGAAGGCCATGAAATAATACACCTCCACATAGTTCCAGAGGGTAACAATAAATTATAGATTATGGATTGCCATGTTTTAAGTCTATACAGTGTTTGTTGGGGGAAAAAAAACCCCCCACAGAATTTACACTTGAATGTTTTTAAGTCAGACAAATATACAACCTACACAAAACCTTTTACGTCTTAAACAAATTTAATGCGAGAAATGAAGAAAGAAGGTATTTTGGCAACATGTTGTGTAGCTTTACTTATTTTTATTCCTTCAAATAAGAGTAAATGTTTAAATACTGCAGACAAACATTGTGACACTCACAGTCCTTGTTTCCAGTGTTTGAAAAAACCCAAACCCACTAGAATCTGCAGTTAACAGATGCAAATACCTGAAACAAAATGGCCTTAAGGCTTTCTGTGTACAAATGCATATTCCACCCCAGTTGAGCATTAGGCAGATATACGCTTGTAATTATATAACATTTTGGGGCAACACACTTGCTGTTTGTCCGCATTTGTTACGCGTTATGTAAGAATGTTATCAGACGAGTGCATGTGCCTGACCATTTCTTCACGCACTGGACAGCGCAGACATGAGGAACGAGCACGCCACCATCAAAGCGTTTTGCCTTTAAAGCTTTATGTTGCTGCAATTTAGTGGTACACGGTGATACTCACGGTCCTCGTAGCTGGTGTTGGACCCGGAGCGTTTTAGAGCATTGAGGTCTTGAGAGAGCATGGACAAATCGGACTGTGAAGGACTCTCATCGTCCTCTGGGTCTGGAGACTCCTGCATCATCTCCTCTATCTCCTCAATCACCTGTACAAAAAACAACAGAGGTGGGCGGATCAATCCAAATATCAATAGTATCGATACCAACGCTGGTATTGGTATGGGGGTAGAAACAAAATGTCTAAATTAAGCATGTAGTCCACTAAATTGTGTTAAAAAATAATTCATTTTGAAAATGAAAAAACATTTATCCTCACCTCCTATTACAACTAGCACCATGCTAAAGGCTTCATACATTCCCTCACAGAAAACATTATTGCTAGTTCACGTAAACATAGGCTGAAATCAGAGTCCTACGGTCCCCAATCATGGGGATAAGGTGAGTGATTTCAAGAAAAAGCAGCAGAACCCAGTGTGTGTTTACATGACCAAAACGATTGGAACAACTGTTCTGATCTATATTGACATGATGATTTTTTATTGTAGTGACGAAAACGTTTTTCCTACTCTGTCACGTAAAAATAATGCTGCTTTGACATCCATGTTATGGTGCCAATATCCAAATCTCTGCAGCGAAATAAAAGTGCTCCTCCTTATTCATATGAATTTGGTGCATCTCTAAGAAAAACAAACAAAATCAAAATCATAGGGCAATGCTTTCACTTTGAAATGGTGTTACATTTCTGTGAGTTAAGACATCTTAGTACACAAATAAGCTGTTTATTCATCTTTTTGAGAGCAAAATATAAAGTCTATCACTCCATTGTACCTGCATGATGGATGCGAAAAAAACCCTGAGCTACAGGATAGCATGTCTTTTGAACATTATTGTCCCAAAGCCATGATTGCTAAGTGAATCTATTGGAAACACATCTTTAGCCAAATGTGACTGCGTTGAGGATTTCAGTGCATCTTTGTAAGCTGGATAGATAGACTGTGTTTTCTGCTCTTCATAAGATGCAAAATATGTCAATTCTACTGAGGCACAATTATCCACATCAAAGTTTCTTTAACATCTGCCAAAAGCACAACACTGCTGTGCTCAGGTGTGAATGTTTTACCTGCTCAGCTGTGAAAAGCGGCTCGTCGTTGATGCACGAGACGATGATTGAGTGCATGTCCATCTGCTCCCTCAGCTCCTCATCGTCAGACAGATCTAAAGATTGGTTATCCAACTTCTGTCCCAGGGGAAAGAAGCGAGGGCAGAGATTGAGAGACAGATAGGAAACTTGGATGAGACAACAAACAGGTGGTTAAGTAGATTGAAGGCAGAGGGTTCAAACTGATTACCGATCTGTGCACTTCACTTTTAGAAATGTATATCTACTGTGTGTTATAAACATCGGACATGACATTGGACCGTGTTTGCCTCTGCGGTACCTCGTGTTCGGTGAGGTTGAGGGAAGGCAGGTGTAAGGAGCGAGTGTGCGATGTCTTCCAGTCCACCGGCATCACATTGCCGTAGTTATCCGTCAGAGCGTTCCACACCCTGGAGCAAAGACAAGCATCCGTGACGCAGTTAGGATTGGGTATTATGAGAAATAAAGAGAAGTAGTGAGCAAAACAGAGAAGGACGGGTGAAAAGTAGTTTTATCTGTACACAGGACAGATAGCGTCCTTCTCTTTTTAGTATGACACATGATTACTTGGCACTTTTTGTGTCCTGTTCTCTGACCACCCCCTCACCACTTCAACATGTTCTTGCTGCTGAATCACACCGAAGCCGCTGATAAATGCGACAGCTCTAACAAACACGTCATTTGCCCAGGGTCTGCTGAAATGTGACGAACCAGTGGTTAAACTATTGGTTCTCCAATTATTTTCAGAATTTTTACTATTAGAGCTCTTTCTGAGTGTGTGACTAACACTGGGTGATTTGGGGGGGGGGGGGCCCTTACAGTGACACCAACAGTCTGTTGAATGTTTACAATATTGTGCAGCATTCGAGTTTGGCAGACAACTTAGCAGAGACGAACAGATGGTGGCACGGAGTCTGTTCAACACGACAAGTTACTGTTAAACACAAATCCAGCATCATGCATAAAAACATATTTGTTAACAGACTCTCAGCAGGCTCGGAGGATTCTTGTGAAATGGATAAAGGTTAGGTTCAATTATATAATTACTGCGGGAAACTACTTTCATCTAGTCCCCCATGGGGTACTTTTGCGTGTTTTTTTTTAAACTCTAGGACAGAAAATCAAATCAGCTCAGGGTTTAAACTCAACTCAAGTGTGCATGCATGAGGTTCATTTTTTCCCCTCCTCTTTTGGCTCTGCATGTGCGAGCACAGAGAGGATGGATGCTGTGAACCCATGTGTCACAATGGCTCTGCATTGTCATAGCCTCTTGCTCATCCTCGGAAACACAAACACACAGACACACACAGGCAAATGTTTATATAACATGCACATTTCTCCCTGAAGTGCTCATGCACAGCTTGGGAAGCGTGGGGCTGTTGGGTTGTTCTAAATAGGGCAAAGGCTGGCAAGGAACTATTTTTTGTGCCTTGAGCACTGACGCCGTCTCTGCCACGTGAGCGTGTGCCAAAACGCACCATTAGCTTCAGTTTCACCGAGTGCATTTGCATTTTAAAAACAAGCCTGGTTGTTATTTCAATTGAAATTTTCGATCGGTTTGTTTTTACCTCAGTGCTGAGGAAATTTGTCCGGATTACTTTAAGAATACGTATATGCTTGCAGGGGTACAAATATATATAATTTTTTTTACCCACTTTGTTTCAAGCACACACACATTTGTTATCCGCAGTTCGTCTCAGGCATGGTTTTGCCAGAGAACTCGTTAAGCGTCTAGGCACGTCCCGCAAAAGTGCAGTCATCCAGAAAAGACTCTCACCGAGTCTGGCACTGCTCTTTAGGCTTGACTAGGCTGCTGTCCAATTATTACGTTCCCCGCTTCCTGTTTCTTTACCTACAACAACCATAAATGTTTTCTTTCCGCTGTCATGCCAGCTTCCCCACAGGATTCCACTGATCATTAAGTGAGACAGACTGCTACTTCTTTTTGCTGTGACAAGCTCTCTGATGTGCATAACTGTCTGTGTGTTGCACTGAAGTGGAAAAAAAGAAAGAAAAGGATAAAAATCAAAACTGGGTGCTCAAGCAGAGTTTTGTATAAGTCTACGCACAATCCTCTGGACCCTCTGTCTGTGTCAAAAACTGTTAGAAAAGGTTTATGGAGGCTTTTGAATCTTAGGAAAGTTGTTCTGAATGGGTCACACATCCACCACTGTTTCCTGAGAAAAAGCAAACTCTGATGCCTCTAATTATAAGGAGGGGGACCTGTACAACCTGCAAATCCAATTTTAAAACTTCTTAGTGGGTACGTCTCACTCCAAGTAACTTTTGGACAAGTTGATCACAAGGGTACGGCAACCTTTACAGCCTTAACTGTGTGCTACTATTTTGTGTGTCTAAAAAAAGACATGATAAGTACACTTATGTTTGTGTGTTATCAATTTATCCTGTGTTCCGCTATAATCCCTCTATAAAAGCAGAAATCCATGGCTAACCTCTGTTCTGTTCATGTCAGCAGTAGGAAAGCTTCCCCGCATCGTGTGCTTGCATCTTACAGTGCCACAGTGTTGAAATATTAGTTACAAAAGGGAGGAGGAGAGTGACTCATGCAGTCAAGACAGCTTAGTAGTTAAAGTGACAACTACACTGGCTGCAGGGCTGATGTGACTTGCCGCTTTGAATTAATAGAAGGTTTTCATGTAAATGTGTGTGTGCCTGTGAGATACAACATAAACTAAGTACCTCCATGTGGAATTTATAATAAATAAATAAATAGAAAACATTTTACTGATAAAAACCACCGAGTGACCTTGACATCACCCACTTGGGTTCCTGGACACCCATTTTGAATCCTCCTTTAAAGTTTAGAATTTTGGAACCATCAGTGACAATCTAGGGATATTAAGCACACCCAAACAGCAATCGTCAAACACAAGACAGATGCTCCAGAATCATGTGGCTTATGCATAAGCTATTTCAGCCTAAACAGAACCATACAATTATAAAAATGACCACTATACAAGACAATACAAGAAGGTATCTATCCAGCAAATGAGGGAAATATTTACTCAGGTACAAAAAGTACTGCAGTTAGAAGTGGGATGGTTTTTCCTGTCTTTCTGTCTGCTCCCATTAGAAAGAATGCAGGCTTAAGGCAATTTCACACCTGGCTATGTAGTCCACGGTGAGACCAGATGTTGAAGTCAATAGAAGGTTTTGATAAATTCTTATTTCATACCCAGTTATTTCATTTACCATGACATTTTGTGGATTTTCTTCTTTTTGTTGCCCATCCCACTGTTTTTAAACATTAATCTAGTGCAAGGTGCATGTGGCACAGCAGATAATATATAATAAATAAATACTGATAAGCCACCATAAGTGAAGGAGGCTGACATCAGGGTAGCAATAAAATCTATGAATACTTGTCTCTGTATCCAGAAAGAGGAAACATCATGAAAGCCAAAAGCAGAAACTCTTTTGTGTCGTGTGAGAAAGGCAATTTGAAAACAGGAGGAGACAGAGTATTTGCACAGGGGTCAACAACTATTCAGTTATTCCCAAATGTACAATTTAAGGATCACTAGTTTTATGGCCAACATCAAGCAGTCCAGCATGAAAACCAGCACTGTTAACGTGGCATCAACACGTCCTCCACACATAAATAGCTCTTGATTCCTTCTTTAGATAGCAAAATTTTTTTGTATTTGTTGCTTGTAAAATGCTATTCCTTCTTAAAGACCAACTTAACGAGTCAAGCTGTGACAGATAATGGGTTTAACACGTTCAGTTATGTGTTATCGTAAGTGTATTCTGGCTAAATATTGCATAGCACTGATTGAAGCTAGCTAAGATTCCCATAGTGCCAATGTAAGGTTAGCCTGGAGAGGCTAAAGTGGTTAGCTAGCCGGGAGATTAAAAGTTAGCGTTAAGAAAACTGGCGATAAAAAAAAAAAAAAAAAAATCACACTCACTCGTCGTCTTTCAAGTAATTATCCTCGGTGATAGGTTTAATGGGAGCTATGTTTTCCGTCGTAGTGTTGTAGTTTCGGAAACACACTGTGAGCTTCTCGTCGAAGTCGTGGACAAGGTCCTCCATCGACTTGAAGCTGCAGATCTCCCCAGAGAAACTGTTGTCCAGATCCGAGAAATCGTCTAGGCCCGACGAATCACCCACGTTTGAGTTCAGCTTGTCTAGTGGGTCGACCACGTCCGAGGACGGCTTGAATTCGTTAAAGTCCTGCCAGTCCTCATCAAAGTGGGCTAACGGCGCCGCCATGACTGCCGTGGATTCTCGGTTCAGTTAGAACCGTCGATGTTCTCTCTGCTTTCGGCTTAGACTCTCGACCAGACTGCGAGAAGGAGACACAGAGGAGAAGCGGGGTGGGCGGACCGAGCCGCGTGACGTCGCGGCGACGTCCCTCCCCTTTTCCATGGAGCAAAACAAACACGGCAGGTGTCGTGCCAAAAAGTGATCCATGTGTCGAAAAATTAGGTTCCCGGTGTTTCTATGTTGTTTTCTTGAGTTATATCTTGTTTGTATGTACTGTTACCCTGTTGTTTTAAATACCGTCTGCTTTTAGGCTGAGAACTACCACACAAGTTCGTTCTGTGACTGCATGGCAATAAAGAATCTTTGTATCTACAAAAACTAATTGCAGCTTTTACCTTGTGACAGGAATGATCTCATGAGAATATGTTTGACAGATTACTGGACAAGAAGTCATTTATAACAGATCACTTTTTGGCATGTGATCATTGGAGTCTTTACTATGGCCAGTACTCCGACGACATAATCATCAAATCATTTTAGCAACCCCGATAATCTTTCATCCATCTGCACAAAACATATCATATATATCATCATATATATATATATATATATATATATATATATATCTTGTTAAAACCCAATGTATTTTTTAAAATCTGAGTAAATGACATGTAAACAAGTAAATGTCATGTCAATGACTACTTTCTCGCCTGTTATTGTGGGACAAATGCCATTTGTAGTTCGAAATTAACCAGCAGGGGGCGAAAAGGGCCAAAGGATCCAGTTTTTTTAAGCTCCTAACTGTAAATATTCAGGTATTATATATGGAAGCCTTTTTCCGCCTCTGAAAAAAAGAAAAGAATAAAACAAATGCAGTTTGAAAGTCAATATTTTGGGTTTGCGTTTGTATCTCGAAATTTGGACATTCTGACATAGGTAACTCAAAATTGAGAGACAATAATGTGGCATTTCAACTTAGCTCTGCATGGCAATTGTATTTATGTATCTATTTTTATTTTTTTACTTTTTGCTAAGGTGAAAACAAGCTTCCGTAATCATGAAAGAATTGCATGTCTCAATATAGACCCGATATTTCAAATTCCAATTCAAAGGTGCTTTATTAGCATGAAAGTCTCTAACACAATATTGCCAAAAAAGTCAAAGTACAATTTAACAAAATGATCACAATTTATTTAATGAAAATGTATTTAACGAGATCTTCCCCTTTTCATAACCGGTGTTTATTGTCAGTCATTGTGACCTGTTTCTTTTTTTCCCCCTTTTTTGAATTTCAGCAGCTATGCCAATAGTTTTCATATTGCTTTTAGTTTAAAATAATAATTTCACTTGGACTTGCACTTAAATGTTGAGCACTGTGGGCTCACATAAAATATTGTAGTTTGAGCCCACTCCACGTGTACTTATTACTACTCAAAATAGCCATCTTTGTATTGAAATGGCCAACAACACCTAACTTAAATTATTCTAATTATTCTATTGTCTCCTCATGTTGATATCAAAGGTAGCCTCCTCCCAGAAGGTCTGACTCCAAACATTCTTTCATGACCTTTCAGAAATCACTGAAGACAAATAAAATACAATCCTGTTTCCAAAAAGTTGGAATGCTTTGTAAACTATAGCCATAGAAAAAGTAATGGTTGAATTGATTGGTACAGAATTGAAATTATTGATCTGATAGTACAAAGAAAATGAAGAAACACAAGTATTGCCTTTTTTAATGCATGCTCACTTTGAATTTGATAACAGTGAAATAAATCTGCTTATGACTCGTCACACTAGAGGTCAGTAATGTCATGGAGTCTCGGTATGAGGGTGTAAAAAGAGGAGAGGCTGCTTCAATGCACATAGGATGGGACCTTGGCAAAGGCACCACAAATACTTAATGATATGCACAGGTAATGGGAGCAGCGCACCTTGATTAATTCAGCAGGACTATGTTAAACCACACATTGACACAGAACTATTTAGCAATTGAAATGAAGCAAGTATGGAGAAGCTCTTTTTTCATTATACACAACAAATTTTAAGAGTGAAGGCGTCCCCGTCTCAGCATGATTCAAATCCAGAATGAGTACATGTATAATTTCGAAGTCACATTTCTATTATTCATTTATTTTGAAATTTTAATTATTTTCATTCCTTGTGTTCCATTTATTCTAGTATTTTATTTACAGTGTGCCAACTCTCTTGGAAACAGAGACCTTCACGAATGCTTTGCCACATTGGTGACTTCGGGGTCGAGTTGTGCCGAGCTGTTTAAGGATGGGAGAGTAGCAGAGTGGATTTCTAAGCATCTCACAGGTTCCTAAGTTTCCTGCCCCACCAAACGGCGATGGACCATTCTTATTGTTTTTGGTTTTTTTTTCAAAACCCTGAATGCTTTATTGAAAATATGCATACATAACACTTTCCCTACACAACAATACAAAACAGTACAATCACTTTTGTAAATAACACATTGAACGTAAATCCACACATTTCCCCTTCCCGCCCAAACCCAAGGAACTTAGAGATGCTACTGTAAGCCCTTAGTATCTCCCACCCACCACCTCTACCTCTGAGAAATAAGACAGTTAAATCAGAAACAAGTCCCTTGGTAAACCCAAGACAAAAGAACAGAGCAGACACCAGGTTGCATACAGACATAGCATTTGCCACCAGCAGGTGAACGATGGGTTTTACTGGAACTCTTATTCGGGGTCTTGGTGTGTACCATTTGTCTCAAGTCTTCTGAAATGATGCGGGGCGTGGAAGAGGAGTCCATTCTATGGTCTAGGAGTCAAGATAGAGGTTTTCAATGTGTGAATATCAGATCAACACATACACAAGTGCCTCAAGTAAATTTGGCTTTGATGTGGGGTCAGAGAAGTAGCCACTGCCAATCTACAACGGCACGCCGAGAGGGATGATCGGTCGCGTACACAGACATGCGATAAAACAAGATTTTCACATGAAGGAAACTCTTTAAAGGCGAGGGGTGGATAGATCAAACCTGATTTGATTGTAGGTAACACACTTCCTACGACTCTTCTCACTCCTAGGTGCATGAGTGTTACTGTGCATATTATTTTATTTTTTGTGATAGTGGTAGAAAATATGCAACTGAATACAGATGAACAAAATATATTTAAAACATAAAAGAGTTAAAAAGGGTTATAAAGATTACAACAAAAACAAAAAGGACTCCAAATGTCTGGTTATACTTTAATATGATCATACAGAGAAAGAGATCAACCAAAAAATGATATATGAACAACAAAAAAAAAGGAAAAAAAAAAAGTAACAAAAAAGTCCAATAAAAACAGACAGAAAAGCACTGTTTTGAAACATTTCACTGTATATCAGTCTGTAGCAAATAGTCATTACATACCCTCGAAAAGGGAGGAAGAAAGCTTTGAATGGTGCACTGACCACTGAAAAACTTGGCTGGAGAGTGAAGTGGGGTGCAGGGGTTAATGCTGAATTCTCTCTAAGCTCGACAGCGGTACCCTCGAGAAGAGGCTGCTACGCCTTTTGAGAGTGAGGGTGAGCTTTCAAAAAGTCAAAGACAAGCCACTGCTTTTTAGATGCATAGAGGCATAGTAAGGGCTTGCTTCCTGTAAGCAATCTCCTATGTAGGTTACGTCTTCACCAATGTAACATTTTACGTTTTAGGCTGGGAACTTCATGGATTTATGCCATTGCTGTATGTGCAAGAGAGCAGAAAAGACTACTCAAAGTGCAGTTTGGGGGAGGGGGGGGTGCTGCCGTACATAGTGAAGGTTTGTGTGCAACTGTATAAACAGGAAGGCAGTCTGTGTGCGTTCCTAGGATTGCAACAACACTCCCTAACTGTGCGCTCGAAGCGTGGATCTGGGTACTGGTGCCTCTCCTCTCTGGGGCTGTCCTACTACACGTCCATTAATTACAATCATTAACTTCTCATAAGAAATTACTCTTTGCTAATAACAACACTTTACAGCTTTTTGGAAACATGTCTCGCTCGAATTGCTCTTTTGAAATTTCCTTTTCCTCCCCAAACCCACAAAAAGCAGATGTCACTGGTTCAGTGTCGCTTAAATGCCACGTGGTAGGGAGAAAAATAAAAGAGAAAAAAAATCTGAATGTAAAAATTAAAGCCCCAGATTAAAAAAAACAAAACAAACAAAATGACTTTCTTTTACAAAATGGCTCTCAAGTATTCTTTGTTCCACAGATAGAGGTCCCTATGGGGCTTTGGATAACTCAGAACTGGTTTTAAAATCCTCTTTACAATTTTAACATGGGATTAGGAGAATTGGAGAGAGGGTGGGGGTGGGGGATTATCTGCTGGTGCGAATTGAACACACATGCATGCATGCATGCATGCGCGCGCGCGCACACACACACACACACACACACACAAAGCACACGCCAATTAAATCTGCACTCAGTAACGTCAGCTCTCATACTAATGTGTGCATGCATAATCGCTCATTCACTCTCACACTCACACTCACAGAGGAGGAACAGCAGTCACTGATGTGCATTAAAAGTTGCACTTTTCACATCTGAAAGCATGTCTCTTGAGAAAGGTCAAAGTGTATGTCTTGATAGTGGAAACGCCACCTTATCAACAACGAAAGACCCACCCCTCCCTTCTCCCAGATGATATGTGAACTGTGAGTTCCTCTGTCCTCCTCTTAGGCAGATGTAATGGAGTTGTGCGGTAGCTAGCTCGACAGACTGTGTGTGTGTGTGTGTGTGTGTGTGTGTGTGTGTGTGTGTGGGGGGGGGGGGGGGTACTGTCAGTTGGAAACAGAACAGCAACTGTCCTTTAGCAGTTAAATTAAGGAATAAAAAGATTTTATTTTCCTAATGTTGAGAAACAAAAAGTGGAATCTTCACACTAAAGCTTTCCAAGGGCACTACTTGCTAAGATTCACCTCTTAAATGAGAATAAACCCTATGACTATCATAAAAAAATCCAACATTTAGCATAGCCTTTTTTTTTGTCTGTGTTTCAGCTGGTCAGTCAATGTTTCCACTGTGGACTTTCAGCCTTTGTCCAAAAGATTGAATGTTAATATAGCAAGAAAGAGGGGGAGAGGAAAACATACATACAGAATAGTTGCTATATCCCACCTCTATGCACCATCCTCCCCCAGCAAGACCCCACCCCAAGTCCATGGAGACATTATACAGGTAACGTGAGAGACAGACAGGCACACAGATGTAGTCCAGTGAGCAGACGGCTGATCTGCGGTGTCTGTCTGGAGGCATCACAGGGACTTGATGTGCTCCAAGCTCCAGGTGGAGGTGGGTTTCCTGGGAAACTTGTGAGGACCTGGCATGGCTGGTGACCACGCAAGGACATGGAGGAAGAAGGGTTTGCTTGGAAGAGGAGAACAGCCATTACAGCTCTCCAGGGAGTATCCCGCTGGGCGCCGACTCATTTATCAGGCCTTTAGGTCAGAATTGGATTTCGGATGAAGACGAGTTTTCGGTCAGTCTTCACACTCGCTATTTTTTTCTAGGCCAGTGAGGAGACAATTTTCTTCCGTATGTTTTCTCTTTTTTTGTTGGTTATTCTTCTCTTGCAATATGTGGATGCTGGGTTTTCTTCGCCCATGAATATTGTGTTTTACTGTGGGATGTTGTTTGTTGTTAGAGACACGGTTTCTGCTCTATTAGTGACCATCAACTGTCCATGTGACTGCAGTTTTCTGAGAAGGAAATAAACATTTAGTAGATCAAAATGGTGATTTGAGGAGAATTTTAGCATAAATCAACATGAACAAAAACAAAAATAAAATAAAATCATGTTATAACCAACAGTTATAACTACCGTTGAGCCCATCTGCCTCTTGTGATTCGAGGAAGGGTGCAGGGCCCCAGATGCGTACTGTGCCGTCATCGGAGGCAGAAGCCATGAGGCTTGGGATGGCCGGGTTCCAGCTCACACAGTTAACGGTGCGCGTGTGGCCTGTGAGCTCAGCGATAGGAAGTTCACCACGCCGATGCCAGATGTATACTTTGTGGTCTGTGGCAACAGATAAAGAAAGCAATAAAACAGGTGGAAGTAAACAGGGTTCGAATTGTAGGGGAATTAATGTAAAAGACAACACCGATCGGAATTTAGAAAGTTTAAAGAAACTGAATGAAAGGAAGAAACATTTCACCATATTTCACAAGGAAATATGGGGAAAGGGTGCAGAGGAATGAAATACAGCAAAGGATCTGGGCTGGCTGGGAATTGGCTGCTAAGGGCTTTAACCACCCTAATTAAGGCATTTAAGTTACTTTTCACAAATTAGTCACTACTATAATGGTGATCAGAAGTCATGCAGAGCTACACGCAGAAAGGACACTGGACCAGAAAACATTACACTGAAAGAAGACTCATACAAACATAGTGAAAACGTGGCCATTTATTCCCACAGCACTCTGACTGTACCTTCGCTGCCACTGGCAATGAAGTCTTCGTTGTGTCCTCCAAAGCAGGAGTGGATTGTGTAGAAGCCCTGGGTAACACCTTGGTACTTCCTTACCAGCACCCGGTCCTGAAGGTCCCACAGGTGCACTCCCTACAAAAAGGTGTAGACCAACAGACTGTAACTACTGAAGGATACTTTACACAGTTTAGCAAAACAAAGCAGCCATGCATTTTAGCAGGACTGATGCTGTAAAGAGCCTGAATTGATCAGTAGCTTACCTGAGTTGCTACATTTAACAAAGCTAATCTTCCGTTCTTTGAAACAGTAAAAGACATGATAGGGTGGTCCTCCTGAACTCTGTAAAGGACATGTGAACAAGACAGCCTGTCAGGCACTGTGATGTGTGATGTAACTGATAAGTATAACGTGATATTTTAGAGCAAATACTACAGACAGCTGTAGAGTTCCTAAAATTCGGGAAGAGTTTGTTGTGGTATTCATCCGTTTTAAAGTGAAACCATAGCTATAAAAGGAGCACTGCTCGGCATCAGAAGAGATCAACTCCAGCAATTACCATGATTAGCGATTCATTACACCTGGATTAGCCCCTTGAGAAAAATGGCACATGTCAACAATATTTCATGTAGGTATACAACAGTGCAGGGGTGAGGAGCGCTGACACATACATGTTTCTGTCCGTAAGGTCCTCAAAGTTGTATCCCCGGATACGCTGGTGGGTGTCTGAGGCCAGCACTATCCTGCCATCGTTCAGGCACCACAGGCACTGCACTCTCACACCCTCCCAGGAGTCTAACAAGTTGCCATCCAGGTCCTGAAATACACACATCAGAGAAGAGAAACACTGAAACAGCATAGTATGGCAATCATACTAAACTCTTACTCCCATTGGACGCTTACGAGGGGAAGCACTTGTTTCTCTGTTGTGAAGTGGTTTAAGTGGTTTCTGTCATATTTCAGGCCTGCTTCCAGGACAAAATGACCGATTGTGAAACAGAAGTTAGTGGGGATGATCAGCTTACGAGGGGAAACCTTTGGGAAAAATCCCAAACTTATTCCAATGGTCAAACCACATCTTTATTCATATATATCAAGGTGTCAAAACTCTTCATTAAAAGGTACAGGGAACCACCCTGGGAGGGGAAAGACCTGCTTAGTCACAAAGCACACACAGATAGCTGTAGATCAACTGTGAAAAACATATTTTTATGGGCTCTTTCAGTAAGTTGGATAGAAAATCACAATACTGAAAGAGCCTATGATTGTTTGAAAACCTGATTAAGGTTATCCCAGCATTTCAATAGACGTTTAACAGCTGCTAACACAACCAAATCTCTTTTCCTTTTCTCTCTTCCCCAGCACGCCATTATGAAAACATGCCAGGAATTCAGCACTGATTAACAGAAGCAATGATAACAAGATAAGATATGCTTTATTTAGCACCAAACGTGGAAAAATTGTTACAGCAGTTAAAACTTAAGTTAAATTCAACAAAAATTCAACAAAAATATAACAAAATAGCTGAGATGACTAATTAATTATTTTTAAGAAAAAAAAAAAAGGTGAAAAATTTGACGAAAGCACACAAACTAAAAACAACTGTGCATTAGACATAGAGAGAGAATAAAAAAATAATTAACTTACACACTGATAAAACTGTCCCCTTTGTCCTCCAGTGACAAAGCGCTTGCCATCAGGGTTCCAGGCCACGCTGGTCAGACTATCTTCATGGGACTGGGACATTTTGGTCCGCAGCTCCCCCGTCTGGTGAAGAGGGGGGATTGACAGACCGAGTGCAAATCAAGAGGAGAGAAAATGGGGGAAGGGAGACAGCGAGAAGAAATATAAAGCAAGAGTGGGGGAGGGTTGAGTAACAGGAAAGGAAACAGAAGGGGATCCGTGAAGCGGAGAGGTCACTGAGTACACACAGCACACTACAGAGTATCTAAGGCAGGTTATCCAGCACACGTTTCCTCATTTTGAAAAAGAAAGATTTTGAGATTCACCAATGTATGCTTTTCTACACAACTGTACTATTATGTTCTCTGCTGTTTGAAGAGGTAATATAGCATTAAAGTTAACAAGTGAAGCCACCGTGCATCAACCTTACCTGAACATTCCAGAGCCAGAGCTCGGAGCAGTCATCCGGTCCGCAGGCGATCAGGTAGGTGTCATCGGGACTCCAGGCTAAGTAGGAGACGCCGTATGCATGACCCTCCAGGGTTCGCAGCAGCTTCAGCTGGTGGGTCTCCTACACAGATAGTAAGAGGACAAAGAAAAACCCTGAGACACAATATGGACTGGGCCCTTATTTGTGGAAATTAAAAAAAACAACAAGAAAAAAAACAAATTGTCAAGAGATTTTAAAGTCTGAAATTAAAATACTAATAAAAAAACCCCCAAAACTTACTGGGTCCACTTGCCAAATTATGACAGTAGTGTCTTTGGAGCCAGTGGCTAGCTTGGTGCCATCATTTGAGAATTTGCAGAACCACACCTCATTACAATGCTCAGTCAGAATCTGTTGAGTGTAACATGGGAACTGCTTCCTGTAACACACACACACAAGATGAAAAAGTTAAAATCTTAATTCAGTCATCCATTTAACCCAGGTCCAGGTGGCCGGGGCAGCCGTCTAAGCCTTAATCACCTCGGTTGTCTCCTTTCACTGCACAGAGGCAGCAGCTCTACTTTGAGCCCCTCATGCAAAGCAGAGCTCCCACCAGCTCTACAGCCCACCTAAAAGAAAAACACTTGGCATGTTGCCCATCACTTTGTAGCTAACAGTTGGTATCGCTAATCCTTACACTTGTAAGGACACCTTTTGAAAGAATCTTGGTTCTGTTCCTTGTATTCTTAATCCTTTAGTTGCTACCCACAGCTGGTGCCCACTGGTGAGGGTAAGATCTACCAGAAAGTCATCAACTTTGGGCTAAGCCCTCTCTTCACCACACAAAGCAGTCACAGTGCCCAGATCACTACAGTTTCTGATTGATCTTTCTATCCATTCCACCCTTGCCCCACTCATGAAGAAGCCTGCAAAGTTCTTGAACTCTTCTACTAAATGGAGCGAGTCCCCTAAAGGATTTGGTCATATGCATTTTCCCAGGTCCATAATATGCATGTAGATTTATGGGGAAAACTCCAACACACCCTGTACTATTCCCTGAGATCGACAGTTGGCCCAGTTTCCATATTCCTCTTTCCGAACTGGAGTTTGAACTAATGCTTAGACTCTCCTCGCCAGCACCACTGCACTGAACTGTGATCCTCTGAAGATGTAACACACCCACTGCTCGCCCTTTATAAAGAGGTCAATCCTCAGTCTGCCAATCCAAAGGCACCATTGGTGACTTTTGTGCATTGTTCCAAGGGTGTGTGAACAAAGACAGAGCAACCAGAGCCTTAAAGAACTTGAATTTCATCTTCCCTTCATTGTGTCAGTTAAAGCAATCGATTTTAGATGAGCCACAGCAGTAAAACCACTGACCGGTTGTGAACAACAGTGATTATCTGCTGGAAAATCCTGGATTTATCCTGGATATTGCTTTGACATGTACCATCTACTTAAACATTGGTGCACACTAAACACCCCACTCCCCCAACCTATCAACTTCACCCTATCTCACACTACAAAAGACTTAAAGGATCCTTTGCCAGTGTCAACGTTCCAGACACCAGAGGACACCCCCAGAGGCTGCATGTCCATTCCCTGATGAGCTACAGGTGTTTGGGGCATTACAATACACAGCAAATAAATAGGAGAAAGAAAATGCGACAGGTTAAAATATACGAAGCATCAAGGTACAAAAGAAAAGAAGTAGTGGAGACATAGTAGTGGAGTATGTCATTAAAGAGAAAAATCAGCTGACTTCCACTCCAAAAACAACATTTAGAATCACAAGGAGCTCCAACATTTTGGTTTTATAACAACAAGAGTAAAATATTACAGTTTTATAATTTAGCAAAGTCTGGCGTCTCGGAGACAGTGCAACATGCTAGCTTTGCAGTACCAACCTGCTGCAGACGTGATCAAGGAGGAGAGAGACCGAGTCCAGGTTATTGTCCAGCTTGGTGTTATGATAAAGGCAGCGGTCCCTCTGCAGCTCCACTGCTTGCCGGAGCAGGGTGTGCAGTCGACGAGGGGGCAGCATCACAGAAGGAGGCAGGTATGCTACAAATAGAGAGGAAAAAACGGATCATAGAGATTCACAGCTGTACATGGAATATGCCCACACACACACACACACACACACACACACACACACACACACACACACACACACACACACACACACACACACACACACACACACACACACACACACACACACACACACACACACACACACACACACACACAAAAATAAGACAACATCTGTTAGCTGTACAGGGTCAGTTATGGAAATGCCTCCTCACTTTGTAGTTTATCCAGCAGCCTGCAGCGTGAAGCCGTGCCCTTGCCCTCCCACTCTGCCTTGGCCCTAAGATCCTCAGCATGGCTACACATTAGGTACCTGAAACAACATACAAGAACGCAGTTTAAGCAAAAAACACACAGAGGACATCATAACATCCATGAAGGATTATTACCACTTTAAAAAGACATCTTATCACCAGGAAGTAAACAGGAGCTTAAAATAGTGAGAGCTGACTAACATTTGCAGATCAAGCAAAAAGATCCATGATTGTTTTATTACTGGAGATAAAACAGTAAGCGTGACAAGAACTGCACTGTGAAAATTACTACTAAAATCATTTACCATATAGACGTTTTACAGTGAATTCAACAGCTTAAGCTTCATTAATTATCATAATGTAAGACAATTTAATATTCCCTTAATTATTAGCAAACAATATTTATACAGGTGCAGATTTTGGTACAAGTAAATCACCAAACAGGCGTACCATTAGCATCTACAGGACTCTCCAATAGCTATATGGGTGGTTAGTAGGTGTGTATTTGTGCAGACAGGGTGAACATCCTGATGATGGCTATAAGCCAGAGGTAACATTAAACAGTACCCGCTGAGTACGTGGATGCGATCTGTGTTGTACTTGAGCGGCGTCAGCTCTCCCCGGAGGACCTGCAAAGCCTCCAAGACTTTTCCGTCCTCCAGGTACTCAAGGTACTTCTGCTGCAGCAGCAGGAACTTCATACGCTGAGTAGAAAGAAGAGAAGCACAGGTATAAAGAAGGTAATCTATAAACACAAAAACATACAGGAGGAAGAAATAAATAGTAAAGAACAGCAGCAACAGTACTCAATTCCAAACGTTCAATGCACCAAGTCTCCCATAGCTGCAAATATCAAAACAAATAAGGCTGGCGCCAGCTAACAAAGCCTTCATTCTAATTTTGGGAAAAGGTTCAAACATCAAACATTAAAGAGAATATATAATTGCATGATAGGATGCATCAATAAATGCAATACCCAGCAAGCAAAGATTTCTCAGGAAGAAAACATGACTGCCAGAGCCAGAAACCCCATCCAGTTTTTATAACTGAAAATAAGTTAGATTAAAAATATGAAACTATCTATAATAATAAATGAATAAAGACTCGCACAGAGGTGTTCCAAACTACAATAATATGTGTTCTGTGTTGCAAAGTACTTTTTAGGAATCTCATGTAGCTAAAGCCACATTATCACCCAAGAGCAGATGTCCCCATCCCATAGTAACATTCTTATCATAATATACAGATGAAAAAAAACAAACTCATTTAGATATTAACATATACTGAAAATATCAGAAAAATACGCCAACAAAAATAAGATGTTTCCAGACCTTGTCCAACAATGGCATAAATTCTTATTAGCTCTTTATAACATTTTACAATCAAAGTCAAAAATAAGTGGCACCGATATATGCATCTGCACAGTGAAAATATGGAATACTAATAAATAAAATAAAAGAAACGGCTCAACAACAGATCTCTGTTCAAACCTTTTGGACTCAGATTGTAACATTTAACACTTATATGCTTCCCTCCATAACAGAAATGCATCTGCGTGACTACACCTTCAAAGAGGAAGCAATACTCATACACCTTGAAATACTTGGCAACATACATCATACTGGATTTCTAGCTGAGGAATAAAAAAGGCCTTTTGTGTGCTTCACCCTATCAAGCAATTATGCATTCTTTTTACTGAGTGACGTTTAAAGCTCACCTGGTTATCATTTATTGTTGTTTTGAATTACGTGGATAATGCCTTCAAGCTGAAACATGTTTCTTTTTTGTACCACAACAATGAAAACCATTTATCAGAGTGTACTGGCATTCTGTTTGTAAGGAGAAAATAAAAGAATGACAAATAAGCTTAAACTACTGCTTTGACACTGACAGGGAGTGATTTTAACCATATATATCAAGACAGCTAGTTTGCATAACTTTATCATAAAAAAGGATAAAGTACCACATTTTAAGGAAGCAAAAAAAACTAAACATTCCCATTTAGGATATATGACACTGATACAATAAAACTCAAATTAGTGGTAGAATATAATTTAAAAAAAATCAATTTGTCATTATTAGAATATATTTACAAATATGCAGAGCACATATGGTAATATTAACATCACCATTTCTTTTATAGTGTTTACACATTGCTGCAGTTTAGCGATGTCATTTGCAGTGTTAAGCGCCTCCATCCTATCTCAGGTATGCAAGTATAGCAAGCACACTCACATCGACTACACAAAATCCACCCACATAACTCTGTAAATAAAGAGGGCAGAAACACACATCTCAGAGTTCTCCCCCTTAGGCCCGTGACACGAGCAAACTGTGCTCCAGAACTGTTGTGAATGTCATGTTGACTATGACAATGCTAATCTCAACTCAAGAACTAAAATGGCGTTATGAAGGGGAAAAAAAAACAAAACAAAACAAAAAACATTAAAAAGCTACATCCATTTTCACAATAACTCAGCAGGGAATGGCTGTTAGAAACCTTATGACACAGAGCAGCAGGCACTTGACTCTGAAGTATTTTTGGAGCTCATCTTGTTGCTAATTAGCATGCTAGCTAGGGATAATTAGTCTGAGCTGAGCCTCATTACCAAACTGATACTGTAAAGTATTTACTCTCATACTAATCTTCACAGGAATAAATGTTTGTGGATCAGTGGTATTCAATATTAAAGGCCCTGATAGATGTACTGTGTACTGCAGAAATACACAACTGCAGTCTTTTCTGTTAAATACTGTAGCTGACATGGATATGTTCTCAATGTGCTGTTAAATGTATACATATTTAATTCTTTTAAACCATGTTCTGTAATGGAAATTCTTGATCTCTCATATCTGCTCCCAGTATTGACTGACCTGGCAAAAACAAAGCTGTAGTAGCAAGAATCAAACCAAAACATAGCTTTTAAATCTATTAATAGTAATAATAATAATAATAATAATGGATTGCATTTATATAGCGCTTTTCGGGGCCCTCAAAGCGCTGTACAATTCCACTATTCATTCACTCTCACATTCACACACTGGTGGATTATTAGTTATAATCAATGTAAAGACACTATGTAAAAAAAAACCCCAACAGCATTGCAATGTGGAGTCACACTCTGCTCAAAAACAGTATCCAGTACACTACTCTAAATCTAAATGTGGATTCGCTCCTTCTTGTGGCGCTGTCCACAACAGGAATCTGCTCTAAAAAAAAAAAAAGAAAAAAAAAAGGAATCTGCTCTATAACTGTGTCATTCTGGAAAGTCCAGCTGTGCCTGCTAACTGACTGACTGTCATTCAGTCCAGTTCAGGTTTGGGCAAAGGGAGCTTACCACAATAGCATTGGGAGAATGCATCAATGCTCTCAGTTCGTTGAGATCATTCTCAGCCTGCACCGAAACAAAAGGAGGGTGACAGAGGGGAGAGAAAGAGGGAGAAATCGTTAGCTCAGCACTTTCCATGCATGCACAAGAAAAAAAAACAACCCAAAAACTAATTATATAAACAGTGATACAGATTTTATGGTCACCTAATCTATAAGGCTTTGACAATGCAACTGTGCAGTGATCAAAATGTAAAGGTCAAATCTCAAACTACCAGCTACTTTTACCGTTTTGTAGATAACTTTATGGGATCAAAACAAATTGCTTGTGTATTAGTCTAATTTTGACCACAGGTGCTCTAAACCAATGTAGGTTCGTTACACCAGGAGATTCATTTCTACCGGCATTAACACTTTTATGGGTCTGCTGTAAAGTGCTGGATCAAGCGCTAATAAAATAAACTGGCAATTTAAAAGCCAATTACATAAAGACGCCTTAATAAGCATTTTACGTCACCTTTAAATTTCTGTTCATTCTACTCAGCCACAGAGGGTTGTCCTGCGGGCTTCAACATTAAAAATTAAACAAGTTCATGCTGCTGGGTTTGCATAACTGTGCCCCGTACAGACTGCTGTTTGAACTCACCTATGTTACCACCTGCTGCTTTCATAAACTTAGCTTTGGTTGATAATTAATATGAGACGAGACTGATCTGAAAAGATACTGTATGTATTCTAGCTCTGCGTTTTGAAGTGAAATTTCACTGTCACATATTCCATGTTGCCCAGAATATTTCCTATTATGTAGTCACTGTAAACAAATACTAACCTTGTCCCACTCTCCTTCCATGACATGGTTGCGGAACTTGGTAGCTGAGGAGTGTTCCAGTCTGCAGCCTGATTCCTGCATCAGCAGGTCCACCGTCTGACTGCAGAGACACAGGAGGAGAGTGGAGGAGAGGAAGTTATCCAGATATATAATGATGAGACATGTGAAAAGGAGAAAAAAATAAAATCAAGGGCAAATGTGGTTTTCCAGCTATTAACAGTCATACCTGAAAATGTGAGCTCAGTCAGCTGACAAGTTAGCCCATCATTATGTTAAGTGACATTTTTTAGGTAGGTTATAGACCTTTTTCCCCACTAGTCATTTATGTCATTATGCCAATACTTTATGGTGATGGCAAATAGTGTACTGGGTGACAAGACGATATTAATGTTTGTGGCCGACAGTAGGGAGAATATAATTTAATGGCTAACAATAACTGGGAGAAGCCGGTTGTGGGGCAGTTGTGTCACCCCAGCATTATTTGTGGACACCAACATGAATCAAGCTTCCACTGCGGTTGACATCACCCCCTTCGGCTCTGTCAACAGTGAACCATAACCATCTGTGCAAACACCATCCCTCTGCTAAACACACTCCACTCCCATAAAAGCTCCTGCAGAGATGTGTGTGCAAGATAATGCAAGTGAAATGGGTATGGGGGGGTGGCTGACACCTTCAGCATGATGACATCATTCTCAGGTATCAATGGAGTGGCGCAGCAGCTCTGTGTTGAGCCCGATTTCGATTGTATTTCCCTGGCTGAAATGTAGAGGCTCTGTTTCATACCAGGCAATTTCACCCCCCCCCCAAAAAAAAAGAAAAGAAAAAAACCCCTCATAGTAAACACAGCAATGTCTTTTATAATGCCTATAATGCTATACTTTCTCAGCTGAACACTAGAAATCAAGCGACCCAACCACTGGCAGTTTGAAGATCACCATACACACGTTTCTTGGGAAAAAAACAAAACAAAAAAAACAACAAACCCTCATTTCTATAATTAGATTCAAACCAACGTTTCCATGTGAAACAGCTGGCAGAAAGCGCATTCCTCAGCCGCCATGAAGCCATCCGATTCTGCTCAGTTCGGGAACAAATGTCGCCCACAGTATTGACTGCTGACTTTAAATAAATACACGCTCCAATACATGCACGTCACTGTTTGTGACTGGCTGATGACACATTGCTCGGACACAGCAACAAAGACGGAAAAAATGAAGGCAGGAGAGAAGTTCTAACATTCGTGAGATAGCTGTGTAAAATGGTGCCTGATTTGATGAAATAAATAGTTCCAAGGACCCATCAAGAAATGCAAAGAGTGCACTAGGAATATTAAAATAACCAGGTCATATTTCATAACCCATACCCGTTATTACAGTGTCTTTCAGCATTACAAGACTTCTCCATGTACCTCTCTAAAAAGAAACCCCAAATGAAAAAAAAAAAAAACGTGCTGCATTTGCAGACGAGCTACAAAAAGAAGAAAGCCACCAGAGTAAAAAGCCGACGTTGAAAACCCCGTGCACTAACCTAACATTTTTCTCCGCAATTGCTTTTTGCGCAATAACCTCTCAAACGTAAAACTCACGTCGTGAACTCGATCATTCTGCTTAAGTACCTAATTAGGAAAACTGAACCGTCTCCATTTTATATAGCTGAAAAACCACAACAAATCTGCGATCCTTGTTTTGTGTGAACAAACGTTACTAATGTTAGATGATGTAATGCCTTTTATTCACTGCGAAATCTATAACATTTATTAATAGATCGTGACGTAACTGGCATTAAAAGGCTCCTACGAGTTATGGTGAACTCGTGAAACAGCTCTATGTTGAACTATGTTTTATCTTTCCGTGAACGTTTAATATCAAGACACAACACCTTAGCGCAGGCTACCGATGCTAGCTGTTATTGTGCAAGATGGACCCCTTCTTTCTACCAACTGCCGAGCTCACAGGCTAACTACCAACCCCATCCCCCCATGTTTGTGTCTGTCAAGCGCACTAATATCGCCTTTACCAGCTGCTATTTCGCAGTTTCACATAAAATCCAAGTTATACAGATTGCACTTCTTATGTTCGATGCTAAGGTTAACTGCCTTCGCGAGTTTTTCCTCGACTGACACACTGAATAAACTTACTTCAGTCCTAGTCCGTGGAGATGTTGCCCTATTAATCGTATGACATCTTCCTCCGCCTGCGTTAGTCGTTTCTTCTTTTTCAACGAGCCGACCTCCGAACTCGAGGCCGTAGAAGCAGCCGAAGTCCCCGTGCAAGGCCCTACTGAAGATCCATTACTGGTACCGACGTTATTACCGTTATCTGTGCTGGAGAGAAGGCCATTTGAGTGAGTTCCTCCGACCGAGGAGGACTCCCCGTTTTGTGCGCTGTTTAAGCAAGAGAGCTCCGAGGATTCTTGTCCTTGTCCAGCCCCGTTTGCCTGCATACTGCTGCTGAGGTTGTTGACAACACTTCGGTTAAAGTGGATGGCAGAGGTGGCTTGAGAGTATGCACCGCGTCCTAGGACAACTCCGGAAAGGCCTGTCAAAACTGCTGAAGCCCCGGGCTCTCCTGCTCCCTCCACCGCCGAGGCTCGGTGCTTCTTCCGCGGGGGCGGCGACGCTCCGCCGGTGTCCGAGTCGGAGGAGGAGGAAGCGGAGGCCAGAGTTTCCTCACCGAGAGCGGCCGTGGTTAGAAGCCGGCGAAGCTCCGGGTGGGAAATGAAGGTTAAGCTTCCAGATCTGAGGCCTCGTTGTCAGGCTTAGAGAGTACTGTCACTGTGGAAGCTCTATCAGTTAGCCCGTTTTGTTGTTGTTTCTCTCAAAACAGCTGCAGCTCTAATGGAGTCCTGACGCCCTGACGTAACCGGAAATTCCTACACTACCAGGCTTCCGGGTAGAATTATAATCCATGGGTGGTGCATGAGAACCTAGTTAGCATAATAATGATCAAAAAACAATAACATTTCATATTAAAGTTAATTTTAGTGCTCCAGAGACTTGAAGTGTAATATATCCGGAATTTTGAATTAGCGTAATGAGTAAATCTAGTGTAGCTAGTCTACTGATCACTAGCTAACACAGTGACAAAATAAGTAAATGAAAATGTGTCCTCGATATCTTCGTATCCAAGACCTAAAGAATGGTATAAAAGTTAACTTCATCACTAAAATACTATACACGTAATCGCGTTAAGAATAAAAATAAATTAACATAAGTGTTCCCACTAAGGTCCATCTATGAGATTTAACTTAAGCTAAGACTATGGGAGACAAAAAAAAAATGTGAATCAACCGCCATGTGTTATTTGTACTGTACTAATACGCTCTTTATTAGTTTGAATAACAACATAAGCCAACTATTTTCATTTAAACCTTACAGGAAAATTAGTTGACTTCGGCTGAACAAGGGTTTATTTTCTGGTATCTTCATAAGTGATTGAATTAATGAATCACTCAGTCAGAAGACTAGTAACCAGGCCCAAATAAACATGAACTTCCAAAGTGGATCAGTGTAAACTTGTTCTTTTGACTGCTCCCTTTAGGGTTGCCACAGCAGATCATCTGCCTTCATCTCACCCTATTTCTCCTCTATCAAATCATCCCTCGACATGTCTTCCTTGGTTACATCCATGAATCTTCTCTGTGGGCTTCCTCTTTTGCTCGAGGCCTGGAAGCTCAATATTTAACACCCTTTGTACAGTATATCCACCAGCCCTCCTCTGCACATGTCCAAACCTTCTTGCCTCTTTAACTTTGTCTCCATACTATTCAACCTGAACTGTCTGATGTACCCATTTCAAATCTTGTCCTTTATGGTCAGTCCCAATGAAAATCTTAACATTAGATCAGACCAAATTAAAGAATGAAAATCAATTATATTAACCATGAGAATGTATTAACATGAGTGTATTATCAGACTAAATTAAACATGGCAGTACACTTATTTGGTACTTAAGCACTGTCTTGGACAAATGGTTTTGGCAAGCAGACCAGTTGATGTTGGATCCTGAAGTCAATCCCACAAGGCGGAATAATCAAGAAGTTTAATGCAAAAATGTTTTATTAACGCAGTATAATTGCAATGTGATTACCTTACATCATTTAAAAAAGAAACTCCAGTGCAAGATACATAAAAAAGAAAGGAAAAAGGAAAGTCATGTATTATTTATCTACTGAAAACTTGTAATTTACATACGTTTTGGCTAGGCAAACACCCGACCCTTTTTGAAACAGTGCATACCGATAAAGATGTTGTATGCCTCAGAACTCTTCCATTCGTTTATTCAACATTAATATGAACTAGCTGATACCAGAAGCTTCTTCATGATCTTGTAGATGAGCAGCTTTGACCACTCTTACATGCTCAGTTCCTTCAGTACCTTTCTTGGTACCTTTTCTGTTATGTACTGCTTATTTCAAACCTCCACACAAAAATACAGTGGGATTCGCTTCTAGGTTCTGACTAACCCTACATTTATTCTTTGTGTGCTCTTTTCTTGTTTAGGATCATTATCCTGTAAAAAAAAAAAGTCCACATCTGCTTCAACCTAAGCTTTCAGACACATGGCCTCACATTACCTTCATGCGCCCTTTGATGTGAATTCATATTTGGATTGTTCATTATAAGCTGTGTGCTCCCAGAGGCAGTGAAATAAACCTAAGCCAGAACATTCTCGCCACAAATTGTATGAGGTTACATTGCCCCCCAAAATTGTCTTTGGTCTGGAAAAAAAAACAATCAAACCATGTTTACCGTTAGTGTAAGCAATGAACTCTATTTGTGCAGAAAAATTTATTCTAAAAGCCCTTGCCTTTGCATCTGTGTTCACCGACAAAATGTAGTTTTACTCTAAAATCCTCTTAGCCAAATTCAACCTTCCATGCAGCTTGATTTTATTCACTCTCTCCCTGATTGCAGAAAGATGCATTTTGACCCTTACAGTTACCTGTAGATGCTGATATAAAATTTCTGGCTTTTTAGAGACTCTTTCGAACATGAAACAGCAAACACTTTGGTGTAATTCGATGGAGCGGCCAATCCTGGACAAACTGATAGTTCTTTACATGTATAATACTACTTATTGTGGGATTATTTATTTCAGATAATTTGGAGATCTTGTTTAAATCACCTACCAGACATAAAAGCATACATAATAATTTTTCTAAAGGCTACAGAAATCTCTTTAGGTCTATGTACGATGACCACACAAAATACATAAACACCTCACCTTGTCACAGGTCATAGTCTGTAGGGATGCGTTTAATTTTCATACCGTTTTTCAAGATTTAAACAATGTCCTTTTTATATGTGAGCTTATAAAATTTATTCACAGGGACTGTATCAAAGAGGATGAAGTGTTTGCTTTTTCAAATAATGAAATGAAAAATGTTGAAAAAAATCAGACATAGATTTTTGTTTTTCTCGTGTCTGTAGCACTCTGTGAATCAAGTGCAGCAATCTTTAGCTCAGGAGCTCTCTGAGACATTCTTAAATTTGTTTACAACTTTACAAAACATGTTTCTTGAAACATTTGTCTATAAAAGTCCTGATAATTGTGCATTAGCGTTTTTGTTGTGTCAGTCTACCGTCATATTCTTCACATGGGCTATGAAGCGCACAAAAAACAAGATCCTGTGAAATTCATGGCTGACAAAACTGACATTTTGCTCAGGCCTGTTATTGGGCTTATGCCATTTGAAGAGATTAAAAAAAAAGTCAGTGAAGGTCTCCAACTTGGTGTGGAAGGGTAGTAGTTACTGCACCATCTTTGGTATTGGGTTTGTCTTTGCCTTTCATGAAAAAGGTCAGCAGCTCGCCTTTCCCTTTGACATATATGGGCCCTCTTCGGATAAAACGAAAGCCGTACTCCTTCAGGATGTCATAGCAGTCCTCTACAACCTGAGGTCCAAGTAGAACATAGCATTTAGAAGAGATGGACACAATAAAAAGGATGCTTAAATTTGCTGCATCTTTGGTTTTGGGAACGTTTGGTTGTGCTACCTGAATGTTTCCCATCACTCCAGTTGACTCCATTCTGCTCGCCACGTTGACCGCGTTGCCCCAGATGTCATAGTGAGGTTTACGAGCTCCGATCACTCCGGCCAGAACTGCTCCTTTATTTAGACCTTAAGGGATCAAAAAGGAGACATGAACACATGTGCACATTTGCAGTTGGACACTCAGACTCACTCTCAGGTGCAAACACTGACCGATTCGTAGCATAAAGTTGTTGAAGGACTGCTTGTTGAGGTTGTTGAGGGTGACTTTCATGGCCAAGGCAAAGTCTGCCAGGTCAGCGAGGTGCTGCCAGCGCTCAATCAGCAACTGGTCCTCTGGCTGTAGACAACCAGTAAATAGCTCTTATAATTATTAGAATAATCACTTTAGATAAAAGGCTTCAACAGATTGGTATAGACATATAATGCTGATAGATTATCACACCTTGCGGTTGCCATATCCATTTGTGTTGCTTTCCGGTGTGAGGCCTGATGCGGCCATGTAGGTGCTTCCAATCGTCTTGATCTTAGTAATGCACCTGAACTCGTCCCTGTCTAATAACTGGTGGGGAAAGTGGACACTGATTAGTTTTACTTCCTGGTGTTAAGTTCATGCTTTGAGGTCACGTTTAGTTTAGTGTACGTTTAGTGTGCAACATTGCCAGAACTCACGCTGTCAAAGTCGGAGATTATCTCATTGAGAATCCTCAGACACTCAATGCCCCCGTTATTGATGCTCTCCTCAGTGTAGAAATCAGAAAAATTGGGGATGGATGCAAACATTACCCCTATTTCATCATACCCCTGGCTGTACAGCTCCTATACAAAACAAATGACTTGTTGGGTCATAAAAAACAGTTTTTAAGCTTATTGCTACTAATATGTAATTATAAGATGGGCCACAAGATGGCACAGTACAGCATCACCTGCGGTACCTTCATTACTTTAAGCTGCTTTTGAACAACTGTTTCTGCTGCTCACACAGAAGGTGTAAGCTCAAATGGTTTTAAATCGCAAAATGCTGTTTAATATGGCTTCTCCTCCATTCTCACTCATGTTGTTTTCTCTCCCTGACTCCTATGGTAACAAACTCAACATATATACCTCGTCTCTTTTTTTAGTGCCCAGAAAGTGTTTTGCCACATGCTCTGGCAGCATGTTGGTGACCAACGCTTCATTCCAGCGTCTCATTTCAAAGACTCTCTCTTTCTGATCGCGCACGCCAATCTTCCACAGAAATAGTTTCCTTGACTGTTGCTCCAGCTGCACACAGACACGCAACACAGACAGAATTAATGACATATTTTGAGAGAAACCTATTATGGAAAAATTAGAATTTTGTTGAATAACATTTTCTTGTTCTAACCCTCCGGGTGTTACATAGATGTGACACTCACGTGGCGTGCAAAGAAGTAAAAGCCAATCATCATAACAATAATCATCACTGTCATGAGGTACTTGGATGGCACTATCAATGTTCTGAAAATACAAAAGTGGGATACCATTAGAGACAATACTGTCATTAACAGTGCTGAAAAAAAGTAATTGGCCCCTTAACCCTTAACTGGTTGTGCCACCCTTGGCAACAAGAACTGCAATCAAGCATTTGCAATAACTGGCAAAGAATCTTTCACATCACTGTAGTGAAATTTTGGTCCAGTCTTCTTTGCACACTTGTTTTAATTCAGCTACACTGGAAGGTTTTCAAGCATGAACGGCCTGTGTAAGGTCACGCCAAAGCATCTTAAGACGATTTATGTCTGGACTTTGTCTAGGCCACTCCAAAACCTTCATCTTGCTTTCTTTGAGCCATTCAAAGGTGGATCTGCTGGTGTTTCAGATCATTGTTCTGCTGCATAACCCAAGTGTGCTTGAGCTTCATGGCAGGAATTCATGGTCAGACTTCAGGATTTTCTGGTAAAGAGCAGAATTCATGGTTCCATCAGTTACAGCAAGTTGTCCAGGTCCTGAAGCAGCAAAGCATCCCTGGACCATCATGCTACCACCACCATGTTTGGTGGTATGATGTTCTTTTTACGAAAAGTGTTAGTTTATACCAGATGGAACAGGACTCAAACGTTCCAAAAAATGTAACTTTTGTCTCGTCAGTCCACAGAATATTTTCCCAAACTTCTTGGGGATCATCAAGATGTTTTTTGTAAACTATGAGATGTTCTTTATCTTCTTTTTGGGTTATTATTACTCAAGTTAGCATTGTCTAATAACTATTAAAATTTGTTTGATCATATGAACTATGTAAGTATGACAAATCTGGAACAACCTAAAAAAAACAATAAGGAGTCAACTACTTTTTCACAGCACTGTAAACACAGCAGCAAATCCAACCTAAAGCAAAACACCCAGAATAACCTAAAAGAGACATCTATCGATGATTAGTCATTTCTCACCTGTAGGAGGCAAACTGCATGTAATCATACAGATCATATAGGTCCCGCCAGCTGTAGATATTAACGGCTCCAGTTGCTGTGACAACCAGCACCATGAGGCCTAGTTTAATCAGGTGGCTCACTTGCACCAACATGGTTGTTGCAATGAGTGACATCACAGCCATGAAGCTGTAGTGCTTCGGATTATCTGCACAGCCTCCATCACCGAGCGACTCCAACATCGGACCAGACGTGCTGTTGAAGATCCGAAGGGATGGAGGTGCACAACTTAACTGCAACACAACGAAAAGAAAAAAATCCACTCACTCCAACTGGCAGAAAAATTGACAACTTCACGTTTTGAGCTAAAACTTGTGCCTATGTCGAGAATAACCCGAATACGACAACAGTAGTAGTAGTACTTCATTTTCTTCAAAGGGCGACTGTCACTTCTACATGACAGCCTAGCAGAGAAATGAACGCTCTCTTTAGCATCCGCTATTCTCTTCAGCTCACAAAGGCAGCAGCGTGTGTAGCAAGTTGCTCCTATGGGGCTGTGACAAATGAGCCAGCAGGCAGCAAGACGGACAACTAATAGACCCCACTGGGATCATACTGTCAGACGCATAAAAGGCAGCGATAGTCTGATGAGGACAAAGTAGGAACACACTTATGGAAAGTCGAATGCACACACACTCAGATTGGGAGCTATGATGTTGTACATTAATCCCAACTGGAATTTCCTGGAAACTGATTGTATGTGTTTTCCCGTTATGACATTAAGTTATATAACGAAATGACAAAAAAGTTCATCCATATTGCCACGATTACGGACATGCACACATGCAGTTTTACCAAGTTTCTTGAAGTCGTACCATGTCAGCGATCACAGCCATGGTTAGAACAAATATGCTTGCCATGGCCCACGTGTTTCTCGCCCATCGTGTGCGATCAATCCACATTGAGAAAGACACCAACCTCTTGGAGAACATCTGTGATAAGAAAATGTTAAAAAGGTGGCCATCTTTTATATAGTGTAGTGTAAACTGTAGAACTTTCATTCTGTCCTGTGTGACAATAAAATCAGTACTGCTTTGAGAAAAATTCCTTATCAATTGTAAAAACCAATCAAAATGCTAAATATCACTTAGCTAAAGCCCTGCGAGAATAAATTTTTTACAGGACTGAATTCAGTGCTCTGAAAAGCTAAGTACACCCTTAATGCTTCCATAGGACTTAAGACCTTAAGAAGCAGCAAAGTGCTGCAAATCAAATGCACATGATTAGCAAGTGTGAGCACCTCTATAAAAGCAGAGGTTTCATCAGTTTGCTGATTTGGAGCATTCAGGTGTGTGTTAACACAATGGCACAATCTTTCCAGTAGTGGACGTCCCAGCAAATTCACCCCAAGGTTAGACTCTGCAATTCTCAGAAAACTGCAAAAAACATCAACAAAAAACCAGGAGCTACAGTACATCTCAGACTCTACAGATCTCAGTTAGCATGTTAAAGTTCATGAGAGACCATTTAGAAATAGACTGAACAAGTAGATCTTATTTGGAAGGGTTGCCAGCAAAAAGCCTCTTCTCTAATTGCAACTTAAAAATAACACAAAACTTCTGGAACAACATCCTTTGGACTTTTGGACATCAATATGGAGATGTACAGCTGTATTGCACAAGACTATATTTGGCAAAAACCAAGCACAATATATCAGCATAAACACCCCAACTGTCAACCACAGTGGTGGAGGAGTGATGGGCTTGTTTTGCAACCACGGGACCTGAACACCTTGCAGTCACTGAGTTGACCACAAACTCCACTGTATAGCAAAGTTTCTAGAGTCCAACTGGGTTGTTCAACAGGATGATCCAGGCACAGCAGCAACAGAAAAGCTGAAAAAGAAAAGAATCAAGGTGCTGCAATGACCTTGTCAAAATCCAGACTTCAACCTGACTGAAATGCTGTGGCGGGACTTTAAGAGAGCTGTGCATGAACAGTGCCCAAGAACCTCAATGAACTGAAGTAACATTGTATAGTAGAGTGGGCCAAAGTTCCCACCCAATGATGTGAGAGACTGATAACATCAGACTGTTACTTCAAGGTATTGTTGCTAAGGTTGCTCTAAAACCTATTGAATCATGGGGTGTACTTAGTTTTTCACATCACCATAGTTTTTAGGCTCTACATTATTGTTAGAGAGCTTTGAACATACTAATCAAAGGCATTTAGCAATTAATTGGTTACCATTGTCGACAATTTACAAAAAAATTACGTTTCCTTTTTAAAAAAAAAATTCTCACCCTGGGGAAGATGGCTGCCAGGGAGCATACTGTGAGTATTAGCAGCAATACCTGTCCTACTGCGAGAGTCACATAGTTCACAAACAACCTAGAAGGAGAACACACATCATCAGACAACGTCCTACAATTTCTAATAAATTATCATGTGCTATCACTACAACAATACATTGGCCAAGGAGTCAGTCCCAGCTGTTACAGGGTGAGAGTCGGGGTATACCCAGAACAAGTGTATAGCAGGGCTAACACAGGGAGACAGACAACCACACATGCTCATACTCATTTAGTATCACCAATTCACCTAACATGGAAGTGTTTGGACTGCTGGAGGAAACCGGCACAGTTACACGGAGAACATGCAAACTCCACATACAAAGGTCTGCTGGGAGGTGATGGTGCTGCACCGCTGTGCCACCCATGCTATAAAGTGACACATACATGATACATAAACTCACAGTGGGTCTATGAAGACCTCCATTGCTGTGATGAAAAGGAGTACGATCATGCAGCAGGAGAAGGCTGCTCCGCTCCTCCTCTCCTTCTCTGAGGAGTAGTGGTCCTCCAACTTTCCATCCACAAAACGGAGAGAAACGGGGTTGATCTCATGATCCTTCATTCTGTCAAAAATGCAGTGAGATTTAGCAGGTAGAAAAGAACATTTTGAAGGACATGGATACTAAAAAGGGGGGATGGGACACCGATTGAGGAGATGCATGTGGGTTACTTCACTGAGTTTGTTTCTTTTCAATTCCTGGAACACCGAATCCGATTTCTATGATTTAGTCTTTAAAATGAATCCTTTTATTGCACTTTTTCAAATTAAATTTATTTAAAGTTTCTTTTTTCTTACATTTTTTGAGTCTCTCTCTCCAGCAGCTCCTGCTGGAGTCGTCTGTTGATGGTTTGTTCCTCGGCTCTGTTAGTCATCTAAGGTTGCCAGTAATGCAAAGAGAAACGCATCAGATACAGACAACATTACCAAGTGAAGCTTTCTCTTTTATAATTGAAAGAAATAATTCACATAATTTATCTTTTTATAAACATATAGATAGGCCTTACTCATGTATACACAAGTAACAACACACTTTAATCTTTGGTTACTGAAATGATGACCGGCAGCTGTAATTCACCTCCTTTTTAGACTCAGTAGGTGTGGACTGTTGTGAGACTGCATTCCCATTGGATGCTGTGGTGTTGATCAACTGTTTGGAATTTCTATTGGTCAATGTACCAGGTGTCTGAGGAGGAGAAGCAGATACAACATCTGTTAATATTACATCAATAACAAAAAATGTTCATTTAATTGATTTGATTTATTTTGTATGGGATAAAGGAACAAGACACTCACATTTCCATTGAGTCCATTGGCTTTCTGCTTAGGAACTAGAACTAAGTAAGTGTCAATGCCTTTCTCCAGCAGGTACTCACACCTCTCTCCACCATTCCCCGGCTCCAGTTCAAATTCCCCATGCAGACTGTCTTTTGTGGTCTGGGAAATATGCACTCTCCTAGATAGCATACAAAACTGTGAATTTTAGAAAAAAAAAAAAGAACTGCTCTCAGACACACACTACGCAGACACCAAGGAAGCGCACAATTTTCCTACCCAGGAATCCCTCCAGATTCCATTTTATTGGCCACAGTGACATCTGTGGACCAAACATCAAACTGCCAGCGTTTCTGCCCGAGTACTCCTCCCAGCACGGTGCCGGTGTGGACGCCCACGCGCATGTCAACCTCTGTTTGTGTCTTTTCTCGAACGTACCTAGACCATGAGAGAAATCAGGGGGTCACTGGAAAATTAACTGTTGCTCATATTGTTAAGCAGCTTTAAAATTTTAATTGAGCCTTTCCTCTCTAGTTTTTTTCTCTCTATGTGGTGACTTCCTTTCTCCATTATTTTGTCTAAGCTTTTTTTTTTTTTTTTTAATTTACAGTTTTAATTCTAATGTTTTAATAATAATGTTTTCATTGTGTTTTCCTCCCCTATTCCTAATTAGTAAAGTCACTACTTACGAGATGGCTTTTACCATAGCCAGGCCCATCTTTATAGAACACACGGCATGGTCCTCCCTGAAGTCAGGAACACCACAGATGCAATAGTAACAGTCTCCAAGAATCTTAATCCTCAGCTGATGATGTTCCTGTAATGTGAGATCAGACACGGATGTTTACCTCAATAACAGAAAGGTACTGATACTATAACTCAGACAATCCAATAATGTCATTTTATAGTCTCATAAACACTTCTCAGAACATAATTCAGAAAAAAGATGTTTGTAGAAATCAAGAAATTGTGTCATCTCATCGCTTTGTCTGGCAGAGTGGCTTGAGTTCTAATTCACAATATGCAGTGGTCGGTTAGTTTATAACTTTGAGAACCGCTAAGACTTTAAGTAAGGGGTGAGTCTGCTTCAATTGACAGGTGTGCACACACAGAGCTGTAGCTGATGACTGTCTGCTATTAACTGGACCTCTACACACTGTGTATAGCATTTTCGAGGAATTATCTGACAAATAATATTACTTCTTGTGTTGTACAAATCACCCAAAAGGTTTGCGCTTCAGTTTTGGTGAGCATATTTTTCATATTTTATAAGCCTGTTACTTAGTTAGCAGTAATTAGCATATATCTGTATCTGCTGTATAGTTTATGGATGTAGCCTGCTAACCAAACTTGTTAGCCCTCGCTGATGACTCAGCGTATACCCATTTCCAAACCAACATGGTGGCAGTCAAAACATTAATGTTGAGGTTTTAAAATGTCTAAAACCAATGGGTGGTGTCATGGTGGCTACTAGCTTTACAGAGTCTGTCTGTGCACATGTAGCAGAGTAGCATTCCAGCCAAGCAGAAACTGGGTGCTAACTACAATGGAGGCTAGAGAATAAGTTATTAATGAGGTTGTTACACCAAGTCAAGCTAGCATAGAATTTTGTTACATTTCTACCAAAAATAATTCAGAAATATCCAGTAGTAATATTTCTTAACAACAGACTCACTGACAACTTTATTAGGCACAGCCGTTCAACTGCTTGTTAATACATAAGTTCAAATGGAGCATCAGCATGGAGAAAAAGTTTGATTTAAGTGACTCTGAAGGTGGCATGGTTGTTGGTGTCAGACAGGCTGGTCTGAGTATTTCAGAAACCGCTTATCTACTGGGATTTTCCCACCATCTTTAGAGTTTACAGAGGAAAAAAAGAAAAATATCCACTGAGCAGCAGTCCTCTGGACAAAAATGCCTTGTTAGTTTTAGATGTCAGATGACAAACAACACATCTCTGGAGGCACAACAGATCTAACCTCGAAGAAAACTGGACAGCAGCAGAACACCACACCGGGTGCCACTGCTGTCAGCTAAGCAGAGGAAGCTGAGGGTACAATTAGGCTCAACAAAAAGACTGAGAAGTTGTTGCCTAATGTGATGAGTCTTGATTTCTGCTGTAACATAGGGCTGGTAGGGTCAGGATTTGGTTTAAATAACATGAACATATGCATCCAACGTATGCATCCTTGTATTGTTAGTGTAATGGTATGGAGGACATTTTCTTGCCAATCTTTGTGCCCTCACTACTAATTTAGCATTCTTTAAACTCCACAGCCCACTAGAGTATTGTTACTGACCATGTCCATCCCTCTATAACCACAGTGCACCCATCTTCTAATGGTTGCTTCAAAGAATGTCACAAAGCTCAAACAATCTCAAACTGGCTTTTTGAACATGCCAATGAGTTCACTGTACTCAACTGGTCTCCACAGTCACGAGCACCTTTTGGATGAGGCAGAACTGAAGATTTGCAGCTGACAAATGTGGATCAAATGTGTGATGTTATCATGTCAGTATGACAAAAAGTCTCTGAGGAATGTTCCAGCACCGTGTTGAAACCACTCTGATACTCACTGCTGCCAGTTTATCAAAGCGAGCAAACAGTTCATTGAGCAACTTTACAAGCTCCTGGGCGCTGCAGGCTGAGGACAACTGGGTGAAGCCCACAATGTCTGCAAACAGGATGCTGCAATAAAAGTGGATGATTAAAAATAATGTAACACTTTCTTGTTGCAAAAAATATTGTGAAACAGATGTTTGATCAAATTAAAAAGTCATTTTTTTTAGTGATCCAGACCTAACGTTTTCATGGCGGTACATGTACATGGTGTTGAACTGCTGCTGCTGCCGGACTTCGTTCTGATTTGCCTGGTTCTTCATGCCCTGCAGCATCTCATCAGCAATGTGTTTGGGCAGGATGGACAGTAATAGTTCCTCCTACATAGAGCAAGATTTGAAAGAAGGTGCGAGATGTGAGAAATAGGAAAAGAAAAGTCATCCCTATTTCTGTATGTGTAAAGAAAGTGTACAAATTTACATTTTATTTTCCTCTTAGCTCTCAAGAATCCCGTCAAGTGGTCAGATATGTCCTAACTGGCTGGTTGTTTTCCATCTTTGACCCAGTCTCCCACTGAAAAGGCACGGTGGGAATACTATCTCTCCTCTGTCTCTTCCTTTTGTCTTTTTGCCTCCCCATCCGTATCCACACGTCCCTCGCTTTTCACCATCTTTTCCGCCCCTTTTTCAAACAACTCTCAAGAGTCTGCTGTCTTTGTTTTGCAAATAGTCACAGGCAGGCGTGACAGTGTCTTAAAGGGAAGAATTAAATGCTTGGTGACAATAACTGCACATTTGTATCATCTTTCAATCTGTGATGATGGTGAGCAATTGCCAGTTTTTTCACAATTTGCGATTGCTGTTAGATACATTACCGCCGTTTCTTTAATTTAACACCTCTTCTAGCTGAGATAAGCCTTCATAACAGATTAATATTGATGCCACAGAAGGTAAAGCATGGCATAGTGGCTGTAAGGAACACAAAAGAGCAAGCTTAAAGGATTTACAGCAAAATGGTGACCTGAATGCAGCTTGAGGTTTGATTAAAATGAAGAAGTAATAAACAGGCTAACATATAATAAAAAGTGTAAAAACATAATTCCTTTTTAAAATGCTTCATTGGGAAACATGTCCTCATGTCTGTTGGCTGGCAAAGTGCTAAAGGGACCTTATTGTGTCAGGTCCCTGACGGTGGCTGCGCTGGTGAAAACAACCGCCTCTCTAACAACCTATTAGTCCTGAGCTGAGCAAAACATCCTGTAATTAATCAGTGTGTTGCATCTCACCCTTCTATTTGTGTACTTGTGCATTTGTGGATTTGTTTGGCCAAAAATAAGAAAATGTGTTCACTCACCAAAGAAAATGTGCACGTGGGTATGGGTAATATACCTGCTGAGTGCTCTGCTCCTCCAGTGTTAGTTTCACCTCCAGTGACTGACGAGCTTCCAAAAATGCTGTCCTGTACTTCCTGTCTGCCATGTAGTACGACATCACACCCACTATGATGGCACACAGGTACAGCACCACGTTGGCTAGCAACTGAAAAAGAGGAGAAAAGTGCCACAAAAGTGTTTGTGTGGACAATAATAATATGCATTATAATAAAGAGTATATTTATAAATATTATTATAATTTCATCATCATCTCAACTGCTGAAATGAATTTACCAAATATGGGTAAACAAAGCATTTATCTTAGCTTATATATAAGAGAAACCTAACGTGTGAATATGATGTGTGTATATATTGTATTTATATATGTTTATATTATTTCTACATTGAAGTGGATGCCAAATTTCATTTTTATTTGAGTAATGTACTTTTCAGTGACAATAAATTGAATCTAATCTAAAGATCAGTTTGTGGAAACTGACTTTTAATTTTTAGATGCAATTTTGTTTCCAAATTGCTCAAAACAACATTATTTGGGATGTAGTGCAATCACACATGGTGTATTCATATGCACTCTCATTATAAATTGAGACTGCGTTTAAAATAACATTATATCTGACTTGTATATATTTACCTTTGGGGCCCTAAAACCAAGTGTGGCAAAAAGACAATAAATGTGAATGGAAGGAAATTAGTTTGCATTAACAAAACACTGCACAAAATCGAAAAAACAAAGGGGTTTTATTTAACGCAGTGAATTATGAATTTATTTACTATGCATAATCCAAACCCACTTTACCTGTCACACCTCTCCACTTGGGTATTAGGCCCTGAAACAGTGTGAGGCCCCTTAAATTTTGCACTGTTTGCATAATGGTCTTACTGTGGTGCCAGTGCTCTAGCCTGGTGAAGGGCTGGTGCAGCCTAGTAAAAAGAAAAACTTACAACATGCATAAATTTGGGTCCTGGATGGGAACCACTGCCCTAGAATCAAATGTACACACATCTAATATCGCACTTTCTGCTTTTCTTTTTTGTTGTTGTTTGTTTTGCATTCACAAACGTTTTAAAGTCCTAGCTGCTTTATTCCTTGTGAGTTTACCAGACATTTACCTGTCTGACCAGCATCGCCCCCTGCGCGCCATCCTTAAACTTCTGAGCCACCGTGATCCCCAAAACCAGAGTGTGAATCCCGCACGAGAGGACAACGAGGAGAAGCAGGGCCACCAGGTTCAGTGGCAAAGTTAGAAAGCAGGAGAAAATGAAGAAAGTCTGCCAGCCCACCGAGTCACTAGCATGTGGGAAGCGCTCGTAGTTTAGTCCCATGTAACACAAAACATGCACGGTGACCATCAGCCACAGTATGTAGGCCACTGCTCCGCGCCACACAGGTGATGCGGGGAGTTTCTGCAACCAGCACAACACGTAGAGCGCAACGTCCGCAGTCAGCCCCACAGCTGCCACCACCACCATCGCCAGTTTGTCCTCAGTGTACACAACCGCACACATGATGATGACGAAGCTGTTGAAGAGAGCGGCGAACATCACCAGCACTAGCAGGTTCTCCTGTCTCTGCCGACGGAAGTAGTTCTGATAGAGCCTTTCCAGCGACTCGGGGGTAAAGGTGAGGCGCACTGCGCGGGGCAGGCAGCGGCAGCAGCTGGACTGCACTACGGTCACTTCACGCCTCCGACCCACGTCACGGCCCGGATCACTGGAAACCTGGGCCGAGTACTCCACCGAGTACTCTGCAGACTGCTCCGTGTCCATTGTGCGGACCCGGTTCAGAGACATGCTTCTTTGTTAAAGGTTAATCCTCTTGGTTAGTGGAATACTGTTACAACACTAATGTGAAAATCCACGGAAAAGTTGTGACGTGCCCCATTACTTTTTGATTTTTTTTGCAGCTGACCGCATGATCAAAGTTTTCATGATTTTTAAAGGCTCTTCCAAACGAGACAAAAACATTTAAATCAGAAAATAACTCCATTCCATTCTTCAGTTCAGTCCCACCATGAAAAGTGGCTTACCTTTTAATTTAGAGTTAGTGCCTTCAAATACAAAAACACATTTAAGATAGAGGAGATTCTCAGAGCCTCTAGTTCCCAAGCAGGTGAAGTCTCGTTTGTCATTGTTGTAGATCTACTAAATCAATATCAATGCAAAATATAATATTTTCAGAGAGACTTCTGTAAGCTTTACTCTGGTTACTTTTATCTGCCTAAACACATCAGTTCTAAGATGCTCTTCCGTCTTCTGATCATTTTCTGTCTCTCTCCTGCCTCCCCCCTTCTCTGAGTGCTTCTGTTACTGTTGCTAAGACGAAACCAAAGAAACTGCCAGCGTGCAGTCATGTCTTGGGAAATGTGGCAGCGATGCTGTGAAGAGCTTAGAAAAAAAGAAGAAGAAAGAGGACGATTAAGGTCACTGAAATAAAAAAAAAAGGAAAGCTTTCTAATGTTTTTATTTAACACTGGTATCCACAACAGCACGTTAAAACACAAGCATTTTATCTGTATAACAGATACCATGCCTTATGACACTGGATTTAATGTTTTTGCCTCAAGTTTTTTACTTGCAAAAATGCAACACAAGAACATTTACAGACAGATGTAAACTTAGGCGTCAATCAGTCTCTGTGAGCATTTGTGGTTGGTGGTGATTTTCCTATCATGCCGCTTAGAGCGCTCCCCAAAGCCAACACTATGGCCGTTAGGACTCCCACAGTCCCCAGTTTCCCCAGAGCTGCAGTGCCCAGCGCTGCAGCCCCAAGTGCCCCGGCTCCAATAGGTGCTGCTGCTGCGGTGACCGTTTCCATGCCGATTTCTTTTATTAGCACAGGCCCCGTGAGGAGGCCCCTTTGCAGATTCACCTCAGTGTGGAACGGGCTCTTTGGTGCACCCAGAACAAATGCCCCTACCGCAACAAGGGTGATTGTTACAAGTTCTGATGCGGTGAACGGACTTGCTTTAAGTAACTGGCATTCTGCTGCCACAACTGCACCGATGATGACAGAACCTAAAACTGCTAAAGTTGAATTCCTTGACTGAAATGCCCATCTTGCTGCAACACTTGCGGCTCCAAGTGAGACCCCTGCAGCTGTGGCCGCCCCTAGCGTCCCTGCTGTGCTGCCTCTGGCCCCTAGAGAGGAGCTCCACTGCAGAATGGCTCTCAAAGCCACTGATGTCATTATAGCAACTCCCAAAGCGACCTTTCCAGCCACCTCTGGACCCAGTCCGACCATGGCCACAGTTCCCAGGCCAGCTCCAAGCAGCGCCGCAGACAGATAGGCCACCCAGAGGACTGACTGCAGCATCACAACAACCTCTTCTTTTGACCCGTCTACTGCTTCACCTGCCCCTAAACCCACAAAAAATCCCAGAATCCCCACAAAAACAGAGTAGAAGAATATTCTCTCCAGCAGTTTGCACCCAGTTTTAGATTTGGGTCTTTGAGGGACTGTTAGTAGCCTTCGAAGGACAAAGAGGACAACGATAGTCAGAATCATGCTAATGAGTCCAAAAAAGGCTCCCAACTGTCCATACACTACACTGAGGTATAGAGTGGTGAAGATGATCAACAGAGCTGTGGTCATGTCGTTAATGTTGGAATACGAGTAGACGAAAAGGACCAGAGCACCTTGCACCACAATGTAGATCCACGGTGGAAGGACGCCCGCTAACAATCCAGTAGTGACAGCACCTACCACAACAGAGGCTCCTGTTGTGGCCTCTGCTAACCAGGGCAGTCTCACTCCAACTTTACTCAACAGTGTCATCACCATGGCAGCGAGGAGGAAACCACTTCCAAGACATAAGAGTACCGAGGTGAACACGAGGCATGCCATCACTACTGCAACACCAGTGGAACCGGCCCGTCCAGCAGCCAGAGTTGCAACGTTAAGCAGGAGGCCATCTTCAGTCAGAGTGGGTTCAACTGCAAATAATGCAGCTTCTCCGAACACAAAACCTGCTGCTCCACTTCCAACGAGGGCTGACACCACACCAAAAACACCTGAAATAAAAAAGGAGTTAAGTCAAGTACTGTCTACTGTTTTACACTTGAAAGCAAATGTAAGCACTTCTAAGTATATGCATTCAGTTTGTATTACTCTAGTAGTCATCTGGAATAAGGTTTCCTTTCTAGAAAAGTGTTTTCATCCCACAAAATTTTACCTGACTTCATAAAACATAAACAACCACTAGAAACTAAAAAGGGATTTGTTCCTCATTACATTGCTTCTCTGTTATATTTAAGAGGGGAAAATAGAGTTGTAGTCAGAAGTTGAGATCCACTTATCATGGGCAAGCATGTCATAATCATTTTGGGTTTGTAATGATTTCTTAGACTTTCTTTTTCCAGGGTGTAATTATTGAGCAGCATACATTATTAATGACTGCAAATACAAGAATTGGGTGCACAAGTTTGAATTGAAGTTTGAATCTCGAGTCCACACAAGGCAAATATATACATACACAATCATCTTTTAATAAGTGGTGCTCAACGTCTTTACTTGAGAAGGTAAAGGCTTATCAACTTCTCGTTGGTGATCATGATTGACTATAACAAGCAATTTCTGTTTTCTAGCTTAAAAAGGATTTCAGAATTCACTGGATTGACAAGTTGAGGTCTGTTAAAGCCATTTCTAAACAACCTCAGATTTCAAGTTCATCAGCTCAAACAATGCTATTTAAGTATAGAGTAAAAAGTGTCACCACTTTGCCAAGGTGTGAAAGAAGACCCAAACTGTCACCCTCAGATGAGAGGAAATAGGTTAGGATGTTCAGAAATAACCCAGGAACCACAAAGGCTCAAGCCTGCCATGAACAGGAAACTGCATCACCAGTGTCACTATCCACAGTGAAGCCAGTTTTACATCACCATGGGTGAGAAAACCCTGCTTCAAAAACTAAAATTGGCATCTGCCAACATGGACAAGCCAAATGCCTTCTGGAGGCAGGTTTTATGGCAAAACGAGATAAAGACTGAGATATCTGGCCATAGGGCTGTTCGATATAACGATATATATCGGTGATGATATAAAAACATCTATCGTTTGATTTTACGCTATCGTTTGTTTCGTGGTGTTGCAAAATAAACTGTTTACGACAATATTTTTTCATCGTTCTGATGGTCACTGTAGTGGCTATATTAATTTCTTAAAGTTCTCTCTTTCTCTTATATTTAATATAACCACACTACTGACGGATAAGCGCCTGTTTTTATGCGCGACGGTAACACCTTCGCCTGTCCGCTGGTATATGTTCCACATAAACCTTTCACAATAAAGCTCAAGATCCTGTTGAGACTTTTCAAAATAAACTGAATCACGTGAAAGAGCAGATTATTTACGGATGAGAAGTAAAAAAGAGCCGCCAGGTGCTAAAAAAAAATAAACCAAACGTTAGAACAGGCAACCCGCAGCACGCCGTGTAATAAATACAAAGAAAACGGCGGCCGTTACAACTTATGTCTAAAAATGTATAGTTTCATGCATCTGTTAAAACACTCGACTCCGGGTAAAGGACACGCAGCTGGAAACACTTCACGCAAGTCGAGCTGCCCGAGATTCACAGAATTTACAGAAAATGTTAAATTTTTGTGATTTATATCGTTATCAGGACGATAGAATTCTTATATCGGGATATGAGATTTTGGTCATATCGCACAGCCCTATCTGGCCACAGTTACAAGACACATAATTGGAGGAGTAAAGGTGAGGCTTTCAAGAATGCTGTACCAACTGTCAAGCATGGTGGTGGTAGCATCATGATCTACTGCCAGTGGTACTGCCACGTTGCACAAATCGGGTGTTCCAACTGGACAACAATCCGCAAAACACACCAAAACTGGTTTCGGAATGGATAAAGCAGGCTAACATTAATAATCTGGAATGGTCTTCTAAAAGTGCCGACCTCAACCATGTCAAAAATGTGTGGACTATGCTTGAATTCCAGTTCTGTGTCAGTAAACCAACCACCTGAAATGAACTCTAATTTCTTCGTAAAGATTCAAATATCCAGCCAGAATTGTGTCAGAAGCTTGCTACCAAAAGCATGTGGTGGAAGTGTAATATTAGTCGAGATGTATGTATATATATTTGAGTTTGTATGTACTTTTGACTGTGTGTGGATCTGAGAAAATTCAAAAGAAATGTAAACATTTTGTACTCAATTCTTGTTTTTAAAAGTTGTTAAAGATGTATGCTGTACAATCATTCCACAGTAGAAAAAAATAGTTCAAATGGAATCTTCATAAGCCCCAAATTACCATGTAACTCATACCCATGATGACAGTGATCACAAATGCAGGTTTGACTTCACTTGTTTATCTGACAGCTACAATTTCAGGAAGTTGAAACTAGGAAGTCTGTTTATTTCAGTTGGCCCATTATTTGCAAGAGGTCACCACGGGTGGATTAAATGCTATTATTTATGTGTAATGTTCCACATTTACACTGCGATACTGCAAGTTTGCTAACTTGTATGCGGAGATTGTTCTGCACATGCGCAAACCAGCTCCTGTCACTTTAAAGGGAAAATGAAAACGAGTGGACGACAGCAAGTTGAAACCAGGAAGTCTGTTTAAACGCAAAAAAGGACAAAAAAAGTTTCAACAGACCAGCTACCCACCCTGAAGTCTATATCAATAGAGACCTTTTTTTTTTTTTTTTTTTTACCAAATGAGAGATATTAAACCCTCGTCTGCAATTGTTTTCATTTAGTTAGCTCTGGAGCATGCCTGCAGTTTTTACATCCGTGTGATATAACCATTGGGTCCAGTACATAAAGGTAGCTGCTGTATGGATTTTTAATATACTGTTTAAACCCCTGGTTTATTTAATTTTAAGTAGTATCTTACCCAGGCTTGCGTCTGCCATGTTTCCCTGTGTAGCAGCTCACAGGTTTCACCGTTTCCTGTTCGATGTCACGTTTGACACACCGTGGTCTGAGCCAATCAGAAAAAACACAAAAGCTGCGCGTGTCAGTGCGTCACCCTAATAGTCCAGTGTAAAAAAACAAACAAAAAACAAACATTAAACAACTGTAACATATACAGTAATATACAAATCTTTTGGGCCATCTTTTATATTTTGCTTCAAAGCAGCCTGAATTTCGTCCTTTTTTAAAGCTTTCTAAACGTTTTTCAGAATTTTTCTTTGTACATGAGCTACAGCAGAACGCTGCTGCAGGATTTATCATCTATGAATTTTTAGCAACTTTCGAAGCAACTAAATCCAGGTTTTGTGGTTCCAAATTTTGTATTCCAAGTGCTCTTCCTGCCGGATGTGGATATGTTTACATATTTGCTGTAATAATTCTAATAATAGAACTTCCTCTCTGAGGAAGAAGCAGTAGTTATTTTGTTCATCACATATGGACATCACCAGGATTGTAACTCCAAATGAGAGGTGAAGGCTACTACAATCTATGGCTTTTATGAAACAACATTGTAAGAATGATTTGATAACATTTAACATCACCTCATTAAACATAAACAGTTCGAAACTGGAATAGGTGGGGTTTTTTTTGTTAGATCAAATTAGCTACAAAACTGAGGTAAATAAACCGCAATTACAGGTCTCCCCGGCGGTTTTTCTCTCTATTGCTTCCTGGTTTGTGGTCAGCTGATAGGGTTCCTTTGTCACGTGGCCCCCACTTCCTTGTCATGTGTACTTTTTTGTATATTCCCCCACAGTAGGACCGAGCGGATTTTCTTTTATCACAGTATTTATTTAAAGAAGTGAGGGAGAGACCAGAGCACAGAATCGGACTGCAGGAGGCTGAGCTCTTGGTCTTATTTGCTCTTTCTAGCTTTCAGTTTCCAAGAGCCGTGATCGGACTTCAGTGAGTTCAGCTTTTCATTTCATACATTTATTCAGCAAATCCCTTCGTTTAAATCATTTAAACGTGTATTAGATTCCCTGCGTTTTAAATTGCTAGAATAATTGTTGTCTATGCCAGATTAGTTATACGTAATAAGCTACCGTCAAGTTAGTGTTTATAATACAAAAAACTCGCTTGAGATCGAGTGTTGCGTATTTACAAGAACCAAATGACGATCATGTTGCGAACAGCTTTTATATTCTAACTTTTATTTAGCAGAACATCGTTTATATAAGCATGTGATTTTTATTTGGTCATCTGACACGATCAGTTTATTTCACTGGTAAGTCATCGAGCAGGTTGTTTTGCGTTCACACCCATGTCAGGTGATTACTCGTCAGGTGCTGCAATCATTAACCTGTATTTGCCCTTTAGTCTTCTGGACGTACTCTTCTGGCTCATCTTTGACACACTGCACTAACATCTGATTCAGCTTGTAATTTTGTATTTGCAGAAATGCATGTTGCAGTGCTCTTGTTTGCCTTTGCGCTCACTGGGACCACTTTGGCCCTTGACAATGGACTGATGAAGACCCCTCCCATGGGGTGGTTGGCATGGGAACGATACCGATGTGATATTGACTGTGAAAACGACCCAAAGAACTGCATCAGGTAAGCCAAAATTTTGAATGTGTACCACCAGGCTTGATTGTATTGAAAACTTAAAAGGTATTTAGGTATTATAACTATAATGGTCTAGTCTCAGTTTTATAGCGATATAATAACAGGATATAACAAAAGCCAGTAGAAGCAGTTGGTTTGAACAGAATATCTAATAGATATGGTAGTGCTCTTTACACTCTTTACACTCTTATCTTCAAATAGTCAGATGTCTATTCTTATTAATGTACAGAATTCACCTGCTTGCTGCCACTACTGCACATTCACCAAATGTATATACTATATATGTATATATAATGTTCTTCCCCCCCCACCACCATTCTTGCACATGTCGAGGAGGATGTCAGGTTACATTCCATTAATAATAATAATAATGGATACTTTATTGATCCCCATGGGGAAATTACTTGTTTTTCTCTGCATTTGACCCATTCACTCAGTGAAGCAGTGGGCAGCCCACTAAGCAGGCGCCCAGGGAGCAGTGTGTAGGGACGGTACCTTGCTCAGGGGTACCTCAGGGTAGCCGTTAAGTGGATTCGAACCGCCGACCTTCCGATCATGGGGCGACCACTTTACCTACTGAGCTATCCCTGCCCCAGCCCCATTGTGTGTTATACAAGTATAACTATGCATGTGACAAATAAAGAACCTTGAACCAGTATCAGTGTAAATAGGAATGCGATTGAGACAATTATGAAACATCTTTGTCCTTCTTCCAGTGAAAATCTGTTCATGGACATGGCAGACAGACTTGCAGAGGATGGCTGGAAGGAACTCGGCTATGTCTACGTGAACATAGATGACTGCTGGTCTTCCAAACAAAGAGACGATCAGGGACGGCTGCAGCCTGATCCTAAGAGGTGCAGTATTTGCTGCGTGAGCACAAAGACCATTGTAAACATATATCTGTTATTGGCCAACAGTCAGTGAAGTAGTGTGACAGTCATACAATCATGTGAAAAGCAAAACACAGTACTCAGGAGATTGATAGCAGGTATGTTTTAGTGTCAGCACAAATATGAATTTTCACTTCCCTGGAAAGTGCAAAAGGAAATTGGGTTACAGGATTAAAAAAAAATCATGCTGTGGTTACAAAATGAAAGCTGAAGGCTTTTTTAAAATGTGTGTGTTTGATATTACTCTTTCAGGTTTCCAGGAGGAATCAAAAAGCTGGCACACTACTTGCATAACAGAGGCCTAAAGCTGGGCATCTATGGGGACATGGGCAAACTCACATGTATGGCCTACCCTGGCACACCACTGGATAAGATCGAATTAGATGCTCAAACATTTGCAGACTGGGAGGTGGATATGTTAAAATATGACGGCTGTTACTCTAATGCCATGGAGCAAGAGCTGGGTAAAAACACAAGACTGAACCTTTTCTGTGTGGATAATAAGATATTGCTGATTGGACCTCATTTGAGATCTCCTGTTCACTGTTTTGAACAGGTTACCCTCTCATGTCAAAGGCTTTAAATGCTACAGGGCGTCCCATTGGCTATTCCTGCAGCTGGCCTGCCTACCAGGGTGGGCTGCCACCTAAGGTACGATTAAAATCCAAAATACTTTTTGATGTTTTGTTCGAATCCTGTTCTAATACTTAGTATTTGCTTCTTCACTATATGAAACTGATGCGTGTTTTTAGGTAAATTACACTCAGCTGGGTGAGATCTGCAACCTGTGGCGTAACTATGGTGACATCCAGGACTCTTGGGACAGTGTACTGAACATTGTTGACTGGTTCTTTGAAAATCAGGACGCCCTGACACCTGCAGCAGGTCCTGGAAGGTGGAACGACCCTGATATGGTTTGTTCAATTGAAATTTCTTACTGTCTCCCCAAATATAAACATATTTATTATAATAATAATAATAATAACAATAATAACAATAATAATGGGGATTTTAACCACGCGGACCTGAAATCTGTACTTCACAATTTCCACCGTAATGTGAAGTGTGCTACCAGAGGAGATAGAACGTTGGACCAGGTGTACACCAACATGGCGAATGCGTACAGAGCCCAGGCTTATCCCCACCTGGGTCTGTCAGACCATCTCTCCCTTCTGCTACACCCAATATACACACAAAAGATCAAGAGCACTGGGATTACAACCAAAACCGTGAGAACATGGCCGCAGGATGCTATTCCGATGCTTCAGGACTGTTTCCACTGCACAGACTGGGATGTATTCAAGGTGCAGGACACTGACAATCGTGTCGCATTGGACAGTTACACCTCCACTGTCTTGGACTACATCTGTTTCTGTGTGGACAATGTAACAACTTGGAAACGATTCCGTGTGTTCCCTAATAATCCACCCTGGATGACACACGGAGTTCAACAACTTATTCGAACAAGGAACAACGCTTTCAAATCCGGGGACCAGGAGGCATACAGTGCTGCCAGGGCCAACCTGAGAAGAGGCATCAAGACTGCCAAGCAGCAGCACAGGAGGCGTATCGAGGCCAGGTTTGAGAACAACACAAACCCAAGGCAGGTCTGGGAGGGCATCAGGGCTATCACGGACTACAAAAGAAGAACACCATCACCCTCAGCCGACAGTTCTACTCTGGCTGAGGATCTAAATCTCTTTTATGCCCGTTTTGACAGGGAGAACACCGACCCTGTCCTGTCCCCTCTCCCCTCAACCGACCCTGCTCCGGTCCTGAGCACTCATGAGCTGAGGCGTGTGTTCCGGAGCATTAACACCAGGAAGGCGGCCGGGCCGGATGGAGTGCTGGGCCGGGTGCTAAAAGACTGTGCTGCGGACCTGGCGGACGTCTTCACCTCTATATATAACACCTCGTTGTCCTGTTCACTGGTACCATCCTGTTTCAAAGCAGCAACCATCGTTCCCATCCCAAAACAGTCAAATGTCACATGTCTGAACGATTTCAGACCTGTGGCACTCACCCCCATTCCCGCCAAATGCCTGGAGAGACTGGTCATTAAACACATCAGAGCTGCTTTTCCACCATCCCTGGACTCGCACCAGTTTGCATACAGGGAGAACCGGTCAACCGAGGATGCGATCGCCACAGTGCTGCACACATTACTGAAGCACTTGGAACACAGGAACACCTATGCACGGCTCCTCTTTGTAGACTACAGCTCGGCTTTTAATACCATCCGGCCATACAAACTCCGTCCCAAACTCCACCAACTGGGACTTAACTCCTCTCTGTGCAACTGGATTGTGGACTTCCTCACTAACCGTAGACAGAGTGTCAGAGTGGGTAAGAACACCTCTTCCACCCTTGTGGTCAACACCGGTGCCCCTCAGGGGTGTGTCCTGAGCCCTCTGCTATACACTCTCTTCACCCATGACTGTATTTCCTCCTGCGCGTCCAATCTCATTGTTAAGTTTGCAGATGACACTACAGTGCTCGGACTTATATCCAACAATGATGAGACAAACTATAGGACAGAGGTGCAACAACTAGAGTCATGGTGCCACGACAATAACTTGGTCTTAAACACCAAAAAGACCAAGGAGATCATTGTAGATTTCCGGAAGAGGGGTCATAACAACCATCTGCCTCTCTTCATTGGCAGTGAGGCGGTGGAGAGGGTGAGCAGTTTTAAATTCTTGGGGGTAACTGTGACCGAGGACCTGTCCTGGGGCAACCATATCACCTCAGTTGTACGGAAGGCCCAACAGCGCCTCTACTACCTGAGGAGACTGCGGAGCGCACACATTCCCAGATCTCTGATGTTGAACTTCTACAACTGTGCCATCAGCAGCGTTCTGACGTATGGATTTCTAGTGTGGTTCCCCAGCTGCACCAAGGCCGATCAGCAAGCACTCCAGCGGGTGGTGAAAGAAGCTGGCAGAATTATTGGAACAAGTCTGCCAGAGATCAGTAATATCTTCCCCACTCGCTGTCTGAGGAGGGTGCACAGTATCCTGCGGGACCAACATCACCCTGCGCGCCACCTTTTCCATCTGCTGCCCTCAGGGAGAAGGTACAGGTCTATACAGGCCAGAACATCCAGACTGGCCAACAGCCTGTATCCACAGGCTGTGAGGCTCCTGAACTCTCTGCCCCCCTCTCACGGACAATAACCATATCCAACTTCTTAATAGCAATGAACTGGTCTGCATTGGTGCATCATATCTTTATTCTCTTCCCCCTCCTGCACCCCCCCTCTTTCTTAAATAGATAACTATCATATCTGATATCATATCTCACAGTACAATAATATTGAATGGGTTGCATTGTTGTATTTTGTCATGTTTCTCAGGTCTTTGTCTGAATTTCTACGAACATTATTGCTAAGGATTGTCTTATTGCATTGGAGTCACACTGGGTTAAATATGTACACTTGGGTTTTAAGGGGTATTTATTATTTTCTTCTTTTTTTTGGGTTGTATGGAAGCCCCAAACGCAATTTCATTGTTCTTGACAATGACAATAAATAAATAAATACTAAATACTAATAATAATAATAGTTACAAAGTGCTTTATAGAATAGCATAAACAATAGAAAAGCCACATATACATGTTTCACTTACAGATACATGAACAAATACAAAATCTACCATATGATCAGAGATTCATTCCAAACCAAAAGCTCAACTACAAAAACGGATTTTAAGAAGTTGTTTAAAACAAACCACAGAATCAGCTGGCCTGTTAGGCTGAGGAAGGCCATTTCACAGTTTGGACACAATTACCTCACAAGCACGATCACCTCTGGTTTAAAAATCAGAGCGAGGGGCAGGTGGAGATGGTGTTTAGAAGACCAGAGAGGCTGGCTACAGTGAATCATTCACAGAAACTCTGCTATATAAGCAGGAGCCTGTCTATGTAGAGCTTTATATAAATAATAAAATGATTTTATATATGTCTATATTTACTGTCTCTGCTTACTCTACGATTTGTTTAAGCCTCTTCAGTGCTCTACATATACATTTGTTGTGCACAAATCATTGGCTACACCTCCATACTGAAAGAGATATTACATGTACTACAGACTACAGCCTCCAATTTAATTCTTTGGTGTGAAAATTTTTAATCTTCACAGCTGATTATTGGCGACTTTGGCCTCAGCATGGAACAGTCTCGTTCTCAGATGGCTCTCTGGGCGATCATGGCGGCTCCTCTTTTCATGTCTAATGACCTCCGTACCATCTCCAGCGGTGCCCAGAGCATCCTGCGGAACGAAATGGCCATCAGCATCAACCAGGATGCCCTGGGTATCCAGGGAAGACGCATTGTGAAGGTGAAGCACAATTTAGTAGATACATTTCTTTTTTAAATGACTCTTTTTGTGGACTTTTGTGCAATGTTTTTTGTTTCATTGTTCACATTTTTTCTTTCTCTCAGGAGAAAAGTGGCATTGAAGTGTTCTGGCGCCCCCTGTCAAAAAATGCCAGCGCTTTATTGTTCTTCAGCCGTCGTACAGACATGCCCTATCGCTACACGACTTCCCTCAGCAAACTCAGCTACACTGCAGGCAGCTACAAGGTATGTGTTTATAGACTTAGGAGGGATGTGTATCGTGTTTCGACCTGGTTCACTCGGGGTGAGAGGGGTAATTTTGGCAAGCAAGGTTGACTCAGACTTCCCTGTTTTTGAAGTTTCAAAGTTAACAACGTAAAACAGCACTACAGAAAACAAACAAAAAAATCCAAGAAACAAACAAACAAAAGATTGAAATCTTTTCAAATATTATAGCATTATAGCACGGTACATGACTCAGTCTTTTATTAAATGGTAAATGGCCTGTATTTGTACAAGAATTAGCGTGAAGTAGCTTGACAATATAAGTGGGGGCCTCTCCTCGTAAGGCCATGACAGTACGAGTCAAGATTTTAAACTGATATCTGAAACTAACTGGAAGTCAGTGCAGACTCTTTAGCAATGGGGTTATATGAGAAAATTTGCGAGTTAAAGATAAGATAAGATAACCTTTATTAGTCCCACACGTGGGAAATTTGTTTTGTCACAGCAGGAAGTGGACAGTGCAAAAGTTATGAGGCAAAAATTAGAATACAATAAGAATAAATACAGTACACAACTGTACAGAATAGAATAAAATAAAATACTATATACAGTAGAATAAAATAAAATAAATATACAATAAGATAAAAATAGAATACAAATACAAATACTATATACAACTGAGTAAAAATACAACGATGACAGAAAGGATTATTGCACTTAGTATTATTGCATATGTATGGATGTGTGTGCTTGATCAGTTAAAGTCTTTATTATGGAGTCTGACAGCAGTGGGGAGGAAAGACCTGCGAAATCTCTCCGTCCCACACCGTGGGTGCCGCAGTCTCCCACTGAAGGAGCTGCTCAGTGCTGTCACAGTCTGCTGCATGGGGTGGGAGATGTTGTCCATCAGGGATGACAGCTTAGCCGCCGTTCTCCTGTCACTCACCACCTCCACTGGGTCCAGAGGGCATCCTAGAACAGAGCTGGCCCTTCGGATAAAAGCTTTGCCGCAGCTTTTTGGACAGCTTGACGGCGATTTATAGAAGCCTTTGACAGACAAGGGGAAAGGGCATTACAACAGGCTAATTGGGACGAGACCTGAGAGACAACAGTCCTGAGTTTAGTGATATTTCTTAAGTGAAGAAAGCACAGAGGGGGTCAAAAACTTGATGTGGGCATCAAAAGATTGGTAAAAAGTTAACCCAAGATTCAGAGGTTTTACAGTGGATGAGAAAGATTCCAAACATTGTCTAATTTGGGGCTTAATGCTCTCTGGAGCCAGAATTAAACAATCTATCTTGTCTGTATTAAGCTGCAGAAAATTGTTTGCCATCCAACCATTAATTTCCTTAAGACCAATGTTCCCTCTAAGCTGTGCGCGTGAGAAATTGCGCACTGCTGGCACGGTCTCTGCGCACAGAAAATCTGCGTTGCGCACAAAAAATAAATAAATAATCTAACCTGAATTGAAATTAAAACTTTATCAATTCTGTTTTGCAGTGTTACTCAGTAAGTGACTAGCTGCTCCCGTATGGGATTACAACGATGCCATCTTATCCCATAGTCCAGCCTATATATATATATATATATAT